>NW_027669542.1:0-23488 GCF_964212035.1 Myotis nattereri | reverse complement strand
CAGCCTCTGTCCCCTCTCTCCTCTGTCCCGTCAGCATCTGTCCCATCAGCCTCTGTTTCATCAGCCTCTGTGCACACCTTTCTCTCCCATCAGCCTCTGTCCCCTCTCGCCTCTATGAAATCAGCCTCAGTCCCATCAGCCTCTGTCTCCTTTCTCCTCTGTCCCATCAGCCACTGGTCCCTCCCTCCTCTGTTCCATAAGCCTCTGTCCCTTCCCGCCTCTCTCCCATCAGCCACTCTCCCCTTCCTCTTCTGTCCCATCCGCCTATGTCTCCTCTATCCTCTGTCCCATCAGCCTCTGTCACTTCCCTCCTCTGTCCCAGCAGTCTCTGTCCCATCCTTCTTCCAATGTCACATCAGTCTCTGTCCCCTTGCTCCTCTATCCCGTCAGCCTCTATCTCCTCCCTCCTCTGCCCCATCAGTCCTTTTCCTGGGGAGAAATGCCTGGTGCGTTGGCCAATGCCCTGGGTAGCTGTGCCAGCCCAGCGTGTCTGCATCTAACGTGTAGGTAGAAAAGATGAGAGAAAGAGGGGTACAGAGAGTAGGATGGAGATAACACAGGGCCGGGGGCTGCATGAAGGGGGGAGGAAGAGGCGTCCGTGGTGAGCGGAGGCATCTCAGAAGGAGGCTATGATGCCCCAGTTCCCTCAGCCACTGCGCTCACCGCATGGGGAGAACACTTGGGGAGGGAGATCTCGCTTTCCCTCCTGTGCTCTGCACTTAGAATGGCTTGGAGAACAGAGAGGGGCTCATCCCCTGACACAGCTGTGTGTCTGCACCACGTGACACGGTGAAGGTCACTTGGTCCCAAACAGCTTACACTTTCTCCGTATTCGCCCTGTACTCACGCTGATGTACTAGCCTGCCCCAGGTTCAGTGCTTTATAATGGTGCGCATAAACCTGCAGTTCGCATGGGGCCACAGGCTGGGTCATCTCTCCTCCTGGGCATCCGCTGGGCAGCGCGGAGGCCAGGCCTGACACGCCTGGCGGTCAGCTGAGACCTGGCTGGGCCTGTGGCTGAAACACACTGTGCAACCTCCACCTGGGGCCGGACTCCCTGGTGACAAGGTGGCGGCTGGATCCCAAGGGTGAGTTTCCCGCCTGTGCCTCAGCCCGGCACAGAGGCCCTCGCACTTCCTACTCAGGGGCGCCGCCAGAAAGCTGCCTGGTTCCAAGGAAATGAGTTCCATTGAGATGAGGAACGCCAGGTTTTCATAAAGCATTTGGGACCACAAATAATGCACGTTCATGTGTGCGGGCCAAGGCTTGGCTGGGCCTTCTCTCTGCCATGTACGCTTTGAGGACGGGCCTATTCAATATGCACTGTTAACTAAACCACACTCTGTCCTGAAGTTCAGGCGTGGGCCTGCTGGAAGGTCACATTCAGTGAGGACGGCCGTGTTCACGTGCGGAGGGCAGTCCTCCTCCCTCCGCTTCCCACGAGCTCACATGTGAGAGCTACTCAGAGTTCACGGGTCAGGTCCGTGGGGCCCGTGTTTAAATGGTCTGATTTCTCACTGCCTATCACCAAACTGTCTACCGTTTCCCCTCGAATATCCCTGCTGGCTGCTTTCCCAACCCTCCTTGGAAGAGATGCCTGAATAGAAAAGAGCAAATTGGTGCTGGCTGCCTCTAAGAGACAGAAATCAAGTGGTTTAAGCACGCATAGCTGGAACAGACAGGAAGCGTGGCTGCCCGTCTGTGCCAACGCTGGTGAGTGACAGCAAGTGTGGCCTGGGAACCTGTGAGCATTCGCAGTGAAGCCGGTCATTGAACGGGGAGGCCCTGCGGATCGAGCACCATCCTTTCATTAGGTGCTTCTTCCACTGAAATGTTAACAGGCCGCCGGCTGCCTGTGGTTTAGTTCATTGCCGAACATTGCAAACTTGAGGAGACATTAGTTAAGAAGCTCAACTTATTCTAAGACTTGACCGAGCTATTTAAGCTCTTGAGAGAAATCCACACACAATAGGCATCTCATTCGAAAGTACTGGAGAGAACAGGGCGTGGACACACCTCCATGGAGTGGAATGGGGTGAGACACGTAGCCGAGGGGCAGGGTGTGACAGAGGGCCAGACCCCAAGCCTGTTCACACTCCTCCAGCAGGGCTGGTCGCTGGCACCTGCTCTCTTCAGGCTGATGAATGTGGGGGTGTCAGGTGAAACCTACAGGAAGTAAACAGATGCACTCATCAAAGTGCAGGCGGCCTGCCTCCAGGCGCCAGCTCCGGGGCCCTCGGGCACAGCCACAGGGACTGACTCCCTCGGCCATCCCACTGCACATCCCACTGCAGATCGCCTGGTTTCTGAATCACAGGTGCTTCAGACTACAGACCATGTAACTTTGGAGAAAACTTGAACAAATGAATTGGATCCCTGGCTCTTCTCCCTCCCTGGCCCCGTCATCATCAGTAGCAGTGACATCAGAGCAGTGACCCTTCTGGACTCACGCCAGGACCCAGGGGCTGGCTGGGCTGTTACATTCATCTCCTCGTTTAACACTCGTGACATGCCCGGCCAGTGTGGTTCAGAGGTTGAGCATCAATCTACAAACCAGGAGGTAATGGTTCAATTCCCGATCAGGGCACATGCCTGGGTTGTGGACTCCGTCCCCAGTAGGGGGTGTGCAGGAAGCAGCCAATCAATGATTGTCTCTCATCACAGATGTTTCTTTTTTTAAAATATATTTGATTGATTTTTTACAGAGAGGATGGGAGAGAGAGAGAGAGAGTTAGAAACATCAATGAGAGAGAAACATCGATCAGCTGCCTCCTGCACACCTCCTACTGGGGATGTGCCCGCAACCAAGGTACATGCCCTTGACTGGAATCAAACCTGGAACCTCTCAGTCCGCAGGCCTACGCTCTATCCACTGAGCCAAACTGGTTTCGGCTCATCATTGATGTTTCTATCTCTCTCCCTCCCCCTTCCTCTCTGAACTAACCACACACACACACACACACACACACACACACACACACACACACACACATTAAAGAACAAAACAAAACTTGGCAATAACCCAAGCGGACTGACCCCAAATTCCAGAGAAGGAAGCGGAGGCTCAGAAAGGTTTAGTGAGTCCCCAAGACCACACAGCTTGGGAGCGAGGTCGTTGGGACCCCAGCCTGCGTCTGGGTCCAAGGCCACCCCTCTCATCCTCAGAATGGCTCTGGGTGCTTTCCCCTGAGAGCTTGCTACATACAGGTGTTTATCATGTCGACCAGACATCCGCCCTTACACACCAGGGCCTGGAGGGACAGGGCAGAAGCTACGGAGAGCGCGAGCAGGTGTGGGGGCACCGTGAGGGACCCTCTCCTCCTCTCTGTCCTGGCTTCATTGAGATAGAATTCCATCCCCTGGGATTCACCCATGGAGACTGCACAGCTCAGTGTCTGTAGTGTGTTCCCAAGGGGGGCAGCCCCACCCCATTCAGTGTCAGAACTTTTCATCTTCCCCCAACACTCTGTGTCCTTCAGCTCAACATTGCATGTTTTGTCCTGTAATTTTTTAAAAAATGTTTATGTCCTCAAATGTGTCACTCTCTTATGTTATTGCTTCAGAATTGTGAGTCATCCTTACAAAACCTTTCCCCATACAAAATCCATGAGGAAATCGCCTTGTTTATGAAAATTCTCTGAAACCATAAAATCGCACAAATGGTAGGTTTGCTAACGTTCCTTGGAAACTTGCACCACTCCTCCCTCCGCACCCCCGCAGCCCTCCCAGGGCCCCTCCAGCAGGAGCTCCCTGGGCAGTGGGCTGGTGTAGATATGGGGTGCACTGATTGAAGACACGACGCGTCCTCTATTATTTAAAAAATTCTCCCTGACTTTATTGAGGACGTATGTGTGGGACCATGTATGTGGAAGTGCCTCTGTGAGTTGGGTGTGGGATCCATCACATATGTTTCAGGACGAGTCAACCCCACAGTCTCCACGGCAGGACTTCTGTACCCAAGTCCTTCTTCACAGGCAGAGCTTCTGAACCCACAGACACAGACAGCACCGACTAACCAGCCCCAATGTTGGCCAGGCGAAGGGTTCATGCCAGCGAGGACCCTGCCCTCAGGAATTTAACAGTGGCCTGGCCAGCCTGGCTCCGTGGTTGAGCCTCGACACATGAACCAGGAGGTCATGGTTTGATTCCCAGTCAGGGCATATGCTCAGGTTGGGGCTTGATCCCCTGTAAGGGGTGTACAGGAGACACCTGATCAATGATTCTCTCTCGTCCTTGACATTTCTATCCTTCTCTCCCTCCTGCTTCCTCTCTCTGAAATTGGTAAAAACATTTTTAAAAAGATTATTACTGTGCAATTTAAAATATATATTAAAATAATAATACAAATCTTTCAATGTTATATGAGTTTAAGGTTGTACCGACCCTAACCAACCATCCATTGGTGACTAAACTGTATCCGATATATCCATCCATCTATCCTTCTATAGTGGAACGTTGGCTCTCAAACATCTCCATCTCAAACAATATGCTTTTCACCCACACCCTTTCATGCTGATCCTTGTATGATCAGTCACGCGTCTCTCAGGCAACAAACAAGGGAGAGAATGCGTGAGTGTGTGTCAGTTTATTGCTAAACCTCACGTTGCTAACATCTCAGGAAATGGTGCTGCGAAAATTTTCCTGTTTTTTGCTTTTGTTCCTGCTCATTATTACACTAGATGCCCAGTGCACAAAAGTTTGTGCACTTGCGGGGGTCCCTCAGCCCAGCCTATGCGCTCTTGCAGTCTGGGACCCCTTGGAGGATGTCCACCTGCTGGCTTAGGCCCGCTCCCTGGGGGATTGGGCCCGAGCTGGCAGTCAGACATCCCTCTGGCAGCCCGGCAGCCCTCGGGGGATGTCCACTTGCCAGCTAGAGCAGGCCTGAGCTCAGTCAGACATCCTTAGCACTGCTGAGGAGGCGAGAGAGGCTCCCACCACCACCGCTGTGCTGGTAGCCATCAGCCTGGCTTGTGGCTGAGCAGAGCTCCCCATGTGGGAGTGTCCTGACCACCAGAGGGCAGCTCCTGCATTGAGTGTCTGCCCCCCGGTGGTCAGTGTGTGTCATAGTGAACAGTGATTCCCAGTCGTTCTGCTGTTAGGGTCAGTTTGCATATTACCCTTTTATTACAGAGGATAGAGGCCTGGTGCATGGGTGGGGGCTGGCTGGTTTGCCCTGAAGGGTGTCCCAGATCAGGGTGGGGGTCCTGCTGGGGTGCCTGGCCAGCCTGAGTGAGGGGCTGATGGCTGTTTGCAGGCTGGTCACACCCCCTTTAGGGTGGGTGTCCCCACGGGGTGCCTGGCCAGCCTAGTGGAGGGGCTGATGGCCGTTTCTAGGCTGGCCAAGCCTGCCGGCAACAGAAGCTCCCAGCATCTCCTTTTTTTCTTTTCTTTTTTTTATTCTGGGATTTATTTACCTTCTATAATTGAAACTTTGTTGCTTTGAGTGGAGCTCAGAGCTGGCCACAGGAAGCTTGCCTTCCTCCATCATTGGGGCAACCAAGCCTCCTGCTTGCTCCAGCGCCATGGCTGCCGGCCGCCATCTTGGTTGGGTTAATTTGCATATAGTCGCTCTGATTGGCTGGTGGGCGTAGCTTAAGGTGTAGCAAAGGTATGGTCAATTTGCATGTTTGTCTTTTATTAGTGTAGATTTTCTTTTTTTACTGTACATTTCGTTTCCTTTTTGTCAAATCCTCATTTACATTTCATGTCCTTTTTGTTTTTAAGGTGTTTATTTATAGGTTAAACTGTATATTAGACATGTGTTGTATAGGAGAAATATTCAAACAGGAGGTCACTTAGAGGTCTGCAAGGCATTAATTCAATTTACATTATTTCTAAAGGAAAGCAGGATTCGGGTTTAGAACAGCCTTCCAGAACAAAGCAGGTTTGTGAACTGAGGTTCCACTCACTGTATTCATTATCCAGTTAATCTGTATGAGCATCTACAATGTGTCAGACACTCTGCTATGACTGTGAGGGTCTTTTATATGTTTATGTTATCCACCGTGAGGAAGATTCTGAAAACATGTATTATTGGACACTGAAATGCTAATTTTTAAAATGTTTTTAGCCTGAAGGGTTAGGAGCCAGGAAAGCAGTCCTTGGCTTTTCTCTTTCCAAAGGCGCCTTTTGTCTGGAAGCTTTCAACCATTTGCCCAGCTCAGGAAGAAGAACGAGTAAACTTCCATTCACGACCCGGCCGGTTTTGCTCAGTGTATAGAGTGTCGGCTGTGGACTCAGGGGTGCCCGGTTCGATTCGGGTCAAGGGCATGTACCTTGGTTGCGGGCACATTCCCAGTACGGGGTGTGTGGGAGGCAGCTGATCGATGTTTCTCTCTCATCCATGTTTCTAACTCTCTATCCCGCTCCCTTCCTCTCAGCAGAAAAATCAATAAAATATATTTTTAAAAAACTTCCATTCACTAATGTAATCTGCAAAAGTCAGCATGATGTATGCTGGTTGCTTCTTGCTCAGATACTCAAAGTCAGAAGGGACTGTGTCATTGCTTTGGGATGGAGTTAAGTCCAGATCATTGTATTTGTCCTTAGTCATTTTTTACCAGTCCATCTCTTCCCTGACATGATTCATACAGAGCCTGGACTGGATTCTTTAAAACAAATGAGTAAATGAAGAGAAAGACAGAAACATGGGGCGAGAGCATGAACTAACACCAAAATAAATGAATGCATCCTCTCTCTCTCTCTCTCTCTCTCTCTCTCTCTCTCCCTCTCCCTCTCTCTCCCTCTCTCTCTCTCTCTCTCTCTCTCTCTCTCTCTCTCTCTCTCTCTCTCATGCATGAACACACCCCTGAGGATTTCAGTCCATTAAATGACAATGAACCAGGTGTTGTGCTGAGAGCAGTGCTGCCCGCGCCGCCCCCATCCCCCGCCCAGGCGGTTCTGAATATTTTTAAAAATCGGTTCATAGACTCCTCCGCAGGCTCGCTCCCGGGAAATATTTGCTATTGGGACTCAGCATGAGGACCTGAGTCCACCTCACACGCCTGGGGGCCCTGGTCCCGATGAGAAGGCTCCTGGAGAGCCTGACGCGGTGTGTGTGTGTGGGGGTGGCGAGAGTGAGGCTCAGTGCAGAACAAAGTACAGCCCTTAACTCTCCGTTCCTTCCCACCATTTTGCTCTCTTTGTCATGTTTTCCAGGGACCCTCAGAGCCTAGACCCGCCGGAGGTGAGCTACGCGAAGCTGCAGTATGCAGGCTGGGGCCCCAAAGGCCAGCAGCTGGTAAGCAAGCGCTTTTGCGGCCGCGTGCTCCTGGGATGGAGGTGACGCCTTGTAGCCTGAACATATCTCACGCTGGTCTGCGTGCCTGAGTGGCATGTGGATAGCACAGCAGGGTTTCTGCACGTGGACAACGTCGGTTTCTTTCCTGACAGAGGATCCTCTTAAAACTGGAATCGGCCCTGGACGTGGTCTCAGTGGTTAGAGTGTCGGCCCACCAACCGAAGGGTCTCAGTGTCGATTCCTGGTCAAGGGCACGTACGTGGGTTTCAGGTTCGCTCCCTGGCCGGGTCGGAGCGCACCTGGGAGGCAAGCAATCGATGCGTCTCTCTCACATCAATGTTTCTCTCTCTGTGTCTCTTCCCACTCTCCTTCCCTCCCTTCTACTCTCCCTAAACGTCAATGAAAAAAATGCCCTTGGGTGAGGAATGGAACCACGTTTGCTTTGGTTTCCATGTACACTGTCCTGGGCCTGGGCCCCCGTTCCTGTGGGCATAACTGCAGATAAAGCTCATGGTGAGGCCGGCGAGGGAGGCCTGGCGCTGCTCACGGGGCACTGGCACTGCTGGCTGTGGCACTGGCACTGGAATGCTGGCTCCTTTCTCCAGCGGGTTTGGTGAAGACGGTAGATCTGCGGTCACAGTTGGGCTCGGCCCCCAGCCTGGAGCAGCCTCGGGGGCAGGGTCCCAGGGTGGTGCACCTCTGGGCTCTGCACCCAACGCCCTCATGGTTCCTACTCCAACTGGCAGCACAAGCTGTTTGAGGGCACCTAGGGGCAGGGGCCTGGTGAGAGGCCCTGAGTGAGGCCAGGGTGTGGGAGGGCCTGGTGAGAGGTCCTGAGTGAGGCGGGGTGGTGGGAGGGCCTGCTGAGAGGCCCTGAGTGAGGCCGGGGGTGGGAGGGCCTGGTGAGAGGCCCTGAGTGAGGCCAGGGTGTGGGAGGGCCTGGTGAGAGGCCCTGAGTGAGACGGGAGGGGAGGGTGGGGGGGCAGGACGAGGGAGGCGGGGGTACTGGGGTTCGGTCCAGGCTGCCCACTGAGTTCCCGCGGGTCAGCTCTGCCACTGTCCGGCTCTGTCAGCTGGCCGAGCACTGAGGGGAGGACGGGGTAAGAGGACCGCCCACGTCTGCCCCCTCTCCAGCCCATGTTGTCTAAGCCCTTTATTTCAATAGATCATACTGCGCCTCCCCCCCTTGCAGGAAGTCTGCCCCCTGCCCCCCGTTTTGAAGGTCACCTGTCTCGGTTGCTGCCTTCAAGTCGCCATCTTCTGCATCTTGAAGCTGACGGGCTGAAGATGCACTTAAAGACCCTTTTCCTAAAACGGCACAGAAGCAGGCCTTTCGGTGCGCGGTGAGCGGTGAGTGTGCACTGGAGGTCCCGGAGATGAAGCCAGGCCTGTCTCCGCTCAGGGAAACCTCTTTCCTGGTTGCGTATTCATTCCACTGCCTCGAATTGATTTAAAGAAACAGGAGTATGTGGGTGACAAACTATTTGAACTGTCACTGAAGCGTCCCTGATGCTGAGAACCTGGTAGCAGTTTTGGAGAAGCAGTCAGCTGACCTGCATGGAAGTGTGATGGGGCTGGGAGGGAGTCGGGTCGGACGGAGATCTATCACTCGGTCATGGCAAGGAGGCAAATCCACCTTCCCCGACGCTCCAACTTACGGAGAACCAAGTGCAGTTTCTCAGGAGTCGGTGGACATGAAGCCATTAGACTAGTGGTTCTCAACCTGTGGGTCGCGACCTATTTGGTGGTCGAAGGACCCTTTCATAGGGGTCACCTGAGACCATCCTGCAGATCAGATATTTACATGACGATTCATAACAGTAGTGACATGACAGTTATGAAGTAGCAACAAAAATAATCTCATGGTTGGGTCCCAACATGAGGAGCTGTGTTTAAAGGGCCAGCAGACTGAGAACCACTGGATTAGACGGAGGCCAACAGCCAGGAACTGAGCACAGGTTCAGGGGTTCCCTCCAGTGGGAGGCGGCTGATGCACTCGGGGGCTTCTGAGTTTTTACACTTTGGGGACGTTGAGCTTTCAATCGTGCAGCTCTCGTACTAAGAGGAGCAGACGCTGGAACTGGCCACCGAGAGCGCGTCCTGTGCAGAGGCGCCGGCACAGGTGTCCCTTGAGGGGCCGGTGGCTGTTCAGGCTGGCGGGCCACTCCACCTGCATGTCCACGACTTCGCTTTGCTGCCGTGGAGAGAAAGCAGTGGTAGACGGACAGACATAAGTGGAACGCATGTTCCAATAAAACGTTATTTACCAGGACAGGAGTGGGCAGTGGCTGAGGTTTGCTGAGTCCTTGGCCATCTTGGCTGTGAAAGCTGACCTAGGACCAGCTCCCCAAAAACAGGCCGCCAGACAGCTCCCCG
Organism: Myotis nattereri; assembly: GCF_964212035.1. Classification (NCBI taxonomy): domain Eukaryota; kingdom Metazoa; phylum Chordata; class Mammalia; order Chiroptera; family Vespertilionidae; genus Myotis; species Myotis nattereri. The sequence continues at coordinate 13,872 of NW_027669542.1, read as the reverse complement.
CGGACAGGCCCCCGGACAGCTCCCCGTGGAAAGGCCCCTGGCGCTCCTTCTCTCCAGATGGAAACCCACAACCTGTGAGCAGGCTTCACACACTAAGGGGTTCCTCATTGCCCTTTTATCCTAAAAGGTAACTAAAAGGGCGATTCGTTGCGGGGCCTATGTGGGCCGGCCAGCGGGTTCCATGAAGCACAGCCTGACCACGCTGCTGGCGGCCTCGGGCACCGACTCCCCAGCCCACAGCGGGAGCCCGGCGCAGGCCGCCACCCACCCGCAGCCCCCGGACCGGACCCATATGGCAGCTGTGGCGGCAGGGCGGGGCGCATGCCCTCGCCTGAGGAGATGGAGGAGGAGGCGATCGCCAGTGCCCTCAGGAACGAGACGGAGGACATGGACTTCCTGTCTGGGCTGGAACTGGTCGATCTGCTGGACCCCCGGCAACCGGACTGGCCCCTGGAACCAGGGCTCTGCTCACCCTGGCGGGGGCTAGGACTGTGCCCTCAATCTGGCCCTGGGCCCTCCATTTTTGGGGTGGCAGCCATGTGCTCAGGAGAGTGCCTTCTTCCCAGAAGCCCAGGCCCCTGCTGGCCACGCCCTGGATTTCTTTGAACTAACCAATGACAATCAAGGGTCGTGCGTGCCATAGAGATGACCACATCCTGTGTAACAAGACCCGACTCGAGCCTGGCCAATCGGCAGGGCCCACAGTCCCTTCCCCTGCCCTTTCTATAAAACCCACAATCCCATCAGGCCTTGCTCTCTCTCGGCCACTGGGGCTTACCGTTGCATTGGGGAGTGTCGTTGGGGAGCCGAACTAGTTCGAAATGAAGGACTCTTTGCTTTTGCATCAGACTCACTGGCTCCCTGGTGGGCACTTTGGGAACCTTGAAATCTGGGCACAACAGCGTGCAGTAAACAAGATTTCAAGAAAAACAATTTGACCTATAACTAGAGGCCTGGTGCCCAGATTTGTGCACCAGTGGGGTCCCTTGTCCCTCTCACTATCGGGAACCCCTCAGGACATGTCCGAGCCCCACAGGCCAGAGGAGGGACCCCCATGGAGGCCTCTAGTATGCATATAAGATTTTTGGTGAATCTCTTCCTGCCCTCCCCCAACCCCTTCCCTCTGAGATTCATCAAGCTGTTCCATGGTTCCATGCCTGTGCATTGAGCCTCTGCGCCCTGGTGCTCACTGCTTATCATAGCACTGGTCCAACTTTCGCTTAGGCTTTTATATATTTACATGTTATGTGCAATAAACATTAATATTTCAAGAAGAACTTTTTAAAAAGAACTAGAGGCCGGGTGCACGGATTCGTGCACCAGCGGAGTCCCTCGTCCTAGCCTGGGACCTCTCACAGTCCAGGACCCCTCAGGGCAAGTCGCACTTGCCGGTTTCAACCCCATCCCTGCAGGTAGGCTGAGGGACCCAACCGGGGGCCTCTAGTGTGCCTATAAGATCTTTGGTGCATCTCTTCTCGCCTTCCCCCTTCCTCCTTCCCTCTGAGGTTCATCTGTCTGTTCCATTTTTCCATGCCTGAGCTTTGAGTGTCTGACCCCTGGTGGTCAGTGCACATCATAGCACTGGTCCAAGGGTAGCTTAGAACTTTATATACACTGAGTGGCTAGATTATTATGACCACCTGATGTGTGTAGGCAAATAAGCCATACACTGCATTGTTTGGGATATGGAAGCTGAAGGCCTGGTCGAACGCCTTTGCTGTCTGCAGTTACCAAGATAAAACATCTCCAATTTGCACAGGAACACAAGGATTGGATAAGTTGAGCATTGGAAAAAAGTCATGTGGTCAGAAGAATCATGTTTCCAGTTGCATCAGCAGATGGCAGAGTGAGGATTTGGTGGAAACAACATGAAAGCATGCACCCCACATGCATGAGTACAGCCCTTCAAGCTGGTGGGGGCAGTGTTATGGTTTGGGGCATGTTTTCCTTGGCATGATTTAGGCCCTTTAATTTGCGTGGAACAACATCTGAATAGCACAACATACCTAAGTTCATCCTATCCTGTTGATGGCGTATCCCAAAGGCGTCTTCCAACAAGACAGTGTTCCATGATGGTGCTCGTATGGTGCAGGAGTAGTTTCAACAACATGAGGGAGAATTTACCTTGCTTATGTGGCCCCCACAATCACCAGATCTCAATCCAATTGAGCATTTGTGGGACGAAGTTAAAAGAGCCACCAGGCAGCTGTTTCCACAACCCTCAAATCTCACAGAACTGGACAGTGCTATTCATCAGGCATGGTGTCAGATTCCTCACATCACCTTTTAACATCTCGGGGAGCCAAGGCCAAGAGGATTCACCGCAGTACTGAAGGCAAAAGGTGGCCCAACGAAATACTGATGGTGTTGTCATAATAATCTGGCCACTCAGTGTATATAGACTAGTGGCCCGGTGCCCAAAATTCGTGTGTGGGGGCGGTGCGGTGTCCATCAGCCCTGCCTGCACCCTCTCCAATCTGGGACCCCTTAGGGGTGGTCTGACTGCTGGTTTGGGCATGATTTCTGGGATCAGGCCTAAACTAGCAGTCAAACATCCCTCTCACCATCCAGGACCTCTGGCTCCTAACTACTCACCTGCCTGATTGCCCCTAACCACTCTGCCTGCAGGCCTGTGTACCCTCAGCAGCCCCCCAGCCATCTGTCTTACCCTCAACCTCCCCCCACTGCCCGTCTGCTCACCCACAACTGGCCCCCAATGCTGGCCTGCTCACCCCCAATTGCCCACAATTACCAGCCTGCTCCCCCCCGTCTGCCTTTCCTGCTGGCCTGCTTGCCCCCCAGGTAACCCCCCTGATGGCCTGCTTGCTCCCAAGTGCCCTCTCCTCCTGGCCTAATCACCCCTGACTGCCTCTGCCTCGGCCCCACTACCATGGCTTTGTCCCAAAGGACATCTAGAACAGGGGTCCTCAAACTACGGCCCGCGGGCCACATGCAGCCCGCCGAAAACATGTATCTGGCCGGCCGGGTGGTTTGCCCCCACTGCGTGTCCTGCTTAGCAGCCAACTCGTCCCGTGACCGCAGTGCACATGTGTGGAATGTCTGAGGGACAGTGAACTGGCCCCCTGTTTAAAATGTTTGAGGACCTCTGATCTAGAAGGTCTCCTGGTCTAATTAACATATTAACCTTTTATTAGTAAAGATGTTATGTGCAATGAACATTCATATTTCAAGAAAGACTTTTAAACATAATATTCCATGTAATAAACGTTAATATTTGTAGGAAAAAAGATTTAAAATATAATAATATTACCAAAACTATACTAACATAGTATATCACAAAAGTTGTAGGAAATATTTAAAATCTGCAAATAACAGGATTGCTTCTATTATATTCTAAAATAGTTTTTGTTCTGGCTCTATTTTCTGTTCATCCGTTTACGTTTTTCATTATATTGCACAAACGAGTGAGCTCACATGATATTTGTCTTTCTCTGACTGGCTTATTTTGCTCCCTAGGTCCATCCGTGCTTTTGCAAATGGTAAAAGTTCCTTCTCTTTTACGGCAGCGTAGTATTCCATTGTATAGACATACCACAGTTTTCTAATCCACTCATCTGCTAAGTGCGGCACTTAGGCTGTTTCCAAATCTTAGCTCTTGTACATTGTGCTGCTATGAACAGAGGGGTGCATATGTCCTTTCTGATTGGTGTTTCTGATTTCTTGGGATATAGTCCTAGAAGTGGGATTACTGGGTCCAAAGGGAGTTCCATTTTTAATTTTTTGAGGAAAATCCACACTGTCTTCCACAGTGGTTGCACCAGTCTGCATTCCCACAGCAGTGCAAGAGGGTTCCTTTTTGTCCCCATCCTCGCCAGCACTTGTGTTTGTTGATTTGTTGATGATAACCATTCTGACAGGTGTGAGATGGTATGTCCTTGTTGTTTTGATTTGCATCTCTCTGATGATGATTGTCTGATACTTTGCTGCCTATGGATTCATCTGCCTATGGATATATGTCTGATATTTGCTGCCTATGGATTCTTCTAAGATTGTTATGGTTTCCCGCCTTATGTTTAAATCCTTTATCCATTTTGAGTTTATTTTTGTGTTTGGTGAAAGTTGGTGGTCTAGTTTCTCTCTTTCTTTTTTTTGCTTGTATCCATCCAATTTTCCCAACACCATTTATTGAAGAGACTATCTTGACTCCATTGTATATTGTTGTCTCTTTTGTCAAATATGAATTGAGTTTAATGGCCTGGGTTGATTTCTGGATTCTCTGTTTGATTTCATTAGTCTACACGTCTGTTCTTGTGCCAGTACCAGGCAGTGTTGAGAACTGAGGCTTTGTAATATGGCTTAATATTTGGTATTGTTAGCCCTCCAACCTTGTTGTTCTGTCTCAGGATTGCTGTGGCTATTCGGGGTCTTTTTAAATTCCATAGGAATTTTTGAATAGTTTGTTGTAGGTCTGTGAAATGTTCCGTTTGTTTCTTAATGGGATTTTCATTGAACCATTGCTACCAGTGGTGTGGACATGTTAATGATGTTGATTCTACCAATCCATGAACACGGTATATCCTTCCATTTATTTATGTCTTCCTCTATCTCTTTTTTCAACATCCTGTAGTTTTCCGAGTACAGGTGATTTACCTCGTGAGTTAAGTTTATTCCTAGGTATCTTAATTTTTTGGGTGCAGGGGTAAATGGGATTGTTGTATTAGTTTCTCTCTGTGTGAGTTCATTATTGGTGGATTTTCTGAAACAGTCTGAGGAGTATACTAGTAGGTGTTAGTTCTTCTTTGAATGTTTGGTAAAACTCCCCTGTGAAGCCATCTCTTGGATGTTTAGTGACTTTGACTATGTTTTCATATGTCTCTTGGCCTTCGTTGTGTCCTCTTTGTTTCTTTTTTTTTTTTTACAGTTTTTTTAATATTTTTTTAAGTCTTATTGCTTAAAGTATTAGAAATGGTATAACATATGTGTCCTTTTTTTTCAACCCGCCCTTGACACGCTCCCGTACTCCCCTACCCCTCAGTGTCTTATGTCCATTGGTTATGCTTATATGCATGCATACAAGTCCTTCCGTTGATCTCTTACCCCACTCCCTCCTGCCCCCCAACCCTTTCCGGCCTTCCCGCTGCAGTTTGACAATCTGTTTGAGGCAGCTCTGCCTCTGTATCTGTTATTGTTCAAAAGATTATAATGGTCTCTATTATCCATGAATGAGTGAGATCATGTGGTACTTTTCCTTCATTGACTGGCTTATTTCACTTAGCATAATGCTCTCCAGTTCCATCCATGCCGCTGCAAATGGTAAGAGTTCCTTCTTTTTTACAGCAGCATAGTATTCCATCGTGTAGGTGTACCACAGTTTTCTAATCCATTCATCTACTGATGGGCACTTAGGCTGTTTCCAGATCTTAGCTATGATGAATTGTGATGCTATGAACAGAGGGGTACATATATCCTTTCTGATTGGTGTTTCTGGTTTCTTGGGATATATTCCTAGAAGAGGGATCACAGGGTCAAGTGGAAGTTGCATTTTTAGTTTTTTGAGGAAACTGCATACTGTCTTCCATAGTGGCTGCACCAGTCTGCATTCCCACCAGCAGTGCACGAGTGTTCCTTTTTCTCCACATCCTCTCCAGCACTTGTCGTTTGTTGAATTGTGGATGATAGCGAGTCTGACAGGTGTGAGATGATACCTCATTGTTGTTTTGATTTGCATCTCTCAGATGATTAGTGACTTTGAGCATGTTTTCATATGTCTCTTGGCTTTCTGAATGTCCTCTTTTGAAAGGTGTCTATTTAGATGGGCAAAGGCCCATTTTTTGATTGGATTGTTTATCTTCCTTTTGTTAAGTTGTATGAGTTCCCTATGAATTTTGGAGATTAGGCCCTTATCAGATATGACATTGGCAAATATGTTTTCCCACGCAGTGGGTTTTCTCGTTGTTTTGTTGATGGTTTCTTTTGCTGTGCAGAAGCTTTTTATTTTGATATGAGTCCCATTTGTTCATTTTCTCTTTAGTTTCAAGTGCCCTAGGAGCTGTATCAGTGAAGAAATTGCTTCGGCATATGTCTGAGATTTTATTGCCTTTGGATTCTTCTAGAATTTTTATGGTTTCCCGTCGTACATTTAAGTCCTTTATCCATTTTGAGTTTATTTTTGTGTTTGGTGTAAGTTGGTGGTCTAGTTTCATTTTCTTGCATATATCTGTCCAATTTTCCCAACACCATTTATTGAAGAGACTATCTTGACTCCGTTGTATGTTTTTGCCGCCTTTGGCAAATATTAATTGAGCATATTGGTTCGGGCCGATTTCTGGGCTCTCTGTTCTATTCCATTGATCTATATGCCTGTTTTTGTGCCAGTACCAGGCAGTTTTGAGAACAGTGGCTTTGTAATACAACTTGATATCTGGTATTGATATCCCACCTACTTTGTTCTTTCTCAGGATTGCTGCAGCTATTTGGGGTCTTTTTTTATTCCAGATGAATTTGTGGAGAGTTCGTTCTAGATCTGTGAAGTATGTCGTTGGTATTCTAATGGGAAGTGCGTTGAATTTATAGATTGCTTTGGGTGGTATGGACATTTTAATGATGTTGATTCTACCAATCCATGAACATGGTATGTTCTTTCATCTGTTTATGTCTTCCTCTATCTCTTTTTTCAACGTCCTGAAGTTTTCTGAGTAGAGGTCTTTTACCTCTTTAGTTAAGTTTATTCCTAGGTAGCTCAATTTTTTTGGTGCGATGGTAAATGGGATTGTTTTTTTTTTAGTTTCTCTTTCTGAAAGATCACTGTTGGTGTATAGAAATGCCTCAGATTTCTTGGGGGTTAATTTTGTATCCTGCTACATTGCAAAATTCGTGTATTAAGTCTAGTAGTTTTTTGATGGAGTCTCTAGGGTTTTGTATGTATAATATCATGTCGTGTGCAAGTAAGGACAGTTTTACTTCCTCTTTTCCAATTTGGATGCCTTTTATTTCTTCTTCTTGTCTAATTGCAATGGCTAATACTTCCAGTACTATGTTGAACAGGAGTGGTGAGAGTGGGCATCCCTGTCTTGATCCTGTCCTTAGGGGAAATGGTGTTAGTTTTTGTCCATTGAGTATGATGTTGGCTGTGGGCCTGTCATATATGGCTTTTATTATGTTGAGGTATGATCCTTCTACTCCCACGTTGCTGAGAGTTTTTATCAAAAATGGGTGTTGGATTTTGTCAAATGCTTTTTCTGCATCAATTGATATGACCATATGATTTTTTTGTTTCAGTTTGTTTATGTGACGTATCACGTTTATTGATTTGCGGATATTGTACCATCCTTGCATCCCTGGGATAAATCCTACTTGGTCATTGTGTATGATCTTTCTGATGTACTGCTGGATCCGATGTGCCAATATTTGGTTGAGGATTTTGGCATCTATGTTCATGAGGGATATTGGCCTGTAATTCTCTTTCATTGTGTTGTCTTTACCTGGTTTTGGTATTAGAGTGATGCTGGCTTCATAGAATGAGATTGCAAGTGTTCCTTCCTCTTGAATTTTTTGTAGTAGTCTGAGGAGGATAGGTTTTAGTTCTTCCTTAAATGTTTGGCAAAACTCCCCTGTGAAGCCGTCTGGTCCTGGGCTTTTTTTTGCTGGAAGTGTTTTGATGACTGCTTCAATTTCTTCCATAGTTATTGGCCTATTGAGATTTTTAGATTCTTCCTGATTGAGTGTTGGAATGTTGTATTTTTCTAGGAATGTGTCCATTTCCTCCAGGTTGTCTAGTTTGTTGGAGTTAAGCTGTCCATAGTGTTTTTTAACAATCATTTGTATTTCTGTGCGGTCTGTTGTTATTTTGCCTCTATCGTTTCTGGTTTTCTTTATTTGGGTCCTCTCTATTTGTTTCTTGGTGAGCCTGTCTAGAGGCTTGTCAATCTTGTTTATCCTTTCAAAGAACCAGCTCTTGGTTTCATTGATTTTCTGTATTGTTTGTGTTTTTTTGTTTGTTTGTTTGTTTGTTTTGGTCTCTATGTCATTTATTTCTGCTCTAATCTTTATTATCTCCTTCCTTCTGCTCACTCTGGGGTTTTCTTGTTGCTCTCTTTCTAATTCTTTGAGTTGTAGAGATAGATGATTTACTACCATTTTTTCTTGTTTTTTGAGATAGGCCTGTAGAGCTATAAACTTCCCTCTCAGGCCTGCTTTCATTGCGTCCCATAGGTTTTGGATTGTTGTGTTTTCATTGTCATTAGTTTCCAGGATGTTTTTAATTTCTTCTTTGATCTCATTGGTAACCCAATCAATATTTAATAACATGCTATTCAGCTTCCAAGTGTTTGAGTATTTTCGGTTGTTTTTATTGTAGTTTATTTCTAATATTATGCTGTCGTGGTCTTAGATGATGCTTGGTATGATTTCAATCTTCTTGAATTTGGGGAGACTTTGTTTGTGACGCAATATGTGGTCTATTTTTGAATGCGTCTTATGAGCACTTGAGTCGAATGTATATTCCGTGGCTTTGGGGTGAAGCGTTCTGAAGATGTCAATTAAGTCCATCTGATCTGGTGAGTCATTTAGAATTGCTATTTCTTTGCTGAGTGTTTGTCTAGAGGATTTATCCAGTGATGTCAGTGTTGTATTAAAGTCCCCTATTTTGATTGTATTGTTGTCAATCTCTCCTTTGATATCTTCCAGGAGTTTTTTTTATGTATTTGGGTGCTCCTGCATTGGGTGCATATATGTTTACCAGGGTTATATCTTCTTGTTGTATTGATCCCTTTAAGTATTATGAAGTGGCCTTCCTTATCTCTTGTTATGGCCTTCACTTTGAGGTCTATTTTGTCTGATATAAGTATTGCTACCCCAGCTTTCTTTTCCTTTCCTATTGCCTGAAAGATATTTTTCCATCCCTTCACTTTCAGTCTGTGTGAGTCCGTTCTAATGAGGTGGGTCTCTTGTAGACAGCAAATGTATGGGTCATAGTTTTTATCCATTCAGCCACTCGATGTCTTTTGGTTGGAGCATTTCATCCATTTAGGTTTAAAGTTATTATTGAGAGCTATTTGTTTGTAGCCATTTCTTTTTTTGTGTGTGGCTCTTTTCTTTCTGAGCTTTTTGTTTCTTCTTTTTACAACAGTCCCTTGAGCATTTCTTGCATTGCTGGCTTGGTGGTGATAAACTCCCTTAGCCTTTTTTTGCCTGTGAAGCTTCTTATTTCCCCTTCAATTTTGAATGGTAGCCTTGCTGGATAGAGTATTCTTGGATTCAGTCCTTTGCTTTGAATAAGTTTGTAAAATTCCGTCCATTCTTTTCTGGCCTGATGTGTTTCTGTTGAGAAATCATTTGATAATCTAATGGGAGAGACCTTGTATGTCACTTTCCGTCTCTCTCTTGCAGCCTGTAAGATTCTCTCTTTGTCCTGAACATTTGCCATGGTAATTATGATGTGTCTTGGTGTGGGTCTTTTCGGCTTCACCTTGTTTTGGACTCTCTGTGCTTGTGTGACTTTTTTCTTCCCCACCTCAGGGAAGTTTTCTGATATGATTTCTTCGAATAGGTTTTCTAATCCTTGTTCCTCTTTCTGTTGTTCTGGCACCCCTATTTTTCGTATGTTGTTTCGTTTCATGTTGCCCCAAAGCTCCCTTAGGCTCACCTCCTGTCTTTTAATTGATTTCTCCAAGTGCAGTATAGTTTGGGTGTGTTTTGCTTCCTTGTCTTCTAATTCACTAATTCGGTCCTCCGCTTCTGCTAGTCTACTGTTGATACTTTCAATGGTGTTTTTTATTGCAGCTATATCACTCTTCATTTCTTCTTGGGTCTTACTTAAGTTGTTGATTTTTTCATCTGTTTCTTCTTGCTTCTTGTATATGTTGTTGATTTTTTCCTCCGTCTGGTTTATGCACTCTAGGACCCTTAGTCTGAAATCTTTTTCTGTCATGCTGCATGCCTGGGTTTCACTTAGCTGCTTTTCTGGCGAGTCCTCCTTTTCTTTCCTTTGGGGGTTTCTCTGTCTACCCATGTTTAATCTCACTGCCATATCGAGACATTGAGTCATTCAGTGGATGCTCCCTGGGTGGCAGTCGCTCCTTGGGCTGTGGTTGCTCCTTGGGCTGTTGCAGGAGCAGATGATTCACAGTTGGCAGCAGCTCCTCTGGTGGGTGCTGTTCACAGCTTTGGAGGCTCTTCTGGCTGGTGGGGGGAGATTCACATACAGCTGCTGATCCTCAGAGGGTGTGGTGATCAGGAGGCTGCTGTTGCTTGGGTTTGCTGCGTTGATTTCAGGGCACATAATACAACACAACAAGGCACATGTACCAGGCACAATTTCTCTAGTAGGTGGGTAATTACAAGGCAATTGCTGAATCCAGTGCAAAGTAGGTTGATAACTGAGCCAAAGTGACTCTCAGCTTCCAATAGCCAATTCTATGCTAAAGTTTTTACAGGCTGGGTTACTCTTCAATCTTCTCTTAAGGCTTCTCCTCGCTAGCATCTGTGTGTCCTCTTTCGGAAAATATCTATTTAGGTCCTTTGCCCATTTTTCGATTGGATTGTTTACCTTCCTTTTGTTAAGTTGTAGGAGTTCTCTGTAAATTTTGGAGAATTAACCCTTATTGGAGATAACATTGGCAAGTGTGTTCTCCCATGCAGTGGGCTTTCTTGTTCTTTTGGTTGATGCTTTATCTTTTGATGGAGTCCCGTTTGTTTCTTTTCTCCTTAGTTTCCATTGGCCTAGGAGCTGCATGGGTCAAGATATTGCTATACTTTATTTTAAAGACTTCAAATAAATTCAAACTTTGAGAAAATTTGATGTAGTTAAGTAATTCCATTAGTGTGTTGAAAACATTCAACCATTCAAACATTCCATTTTATACATAATTTTTATATCTGCAGAATTCTAATTTCTCTTTTTAAAAGTCAATTTCTGTTGACTTAGGAGAAAAAGGGAGAGGGAGAGATAGAAACATCAATGATGAGAGAGAATCATTGACCACCTGCCTCCTGCACGCCCCACAGTGGGGATTGAACTGGGCGTGTGCCCTGACCAGGAATTGAACAGCAACATTCTGCTTCCTAGGTCGACGCTCCACCCCTGAGTCATGCCGGCTTGGCTAATTTCTCTTTTTTAAGTTCTATTTGAACATAATGTCGTGGTCATGGCTTGCTCTCCAGGTTGATGTTTAGTGAAAAGGCTCCAATTGGGAGTTTACAGGTTAAATGTATTATTTATTCAATTAGGAGTAGCCCCTGTCTATGGGCGCTGGCCTCTGTGAAGTCATGGTTCCCTCCTGCACATCTGCGCCCCTCCTGGAGGCTTCTAGCATTTAGTGTTTTCCTTCAGCAGTGACACGTGTTTACGACACTCTGACCTGTCGGGCCAAGCTCACCAGCACCCACAATTGAAGGCGCTCCCCATAACCTGCTCTACCCCCCTCCCCCAGGGTTCCTCTTCCAGCCCCTGTTCCTCAGAGTTTGATCTTTTCCATCTAGTGGCTTTGTGGCCGGTCACGGCTGCTGGGTCTCTGGGTCTTCCTTCCCAGATCCCACAGGACTGCGTCTGGCAGGCCTCCCTTCCGACTGCCCCTTCCACAGGGCTCCACGCCCCCACCTGGTGCTGCTCCCACCTCCTCCTCCAGGCTCAGCTGCGCTCCAGAATGAGGGCTGTGGGATGTGCAGCGCTGCAGACAGATGTGCGGTGCTCTGTTTCCAAGAGCTAGACAGCTGCTGGCTGAGGCGGTCCCCCTGGACTGAGAAGGTGAGAGGGTGGCTCACAGGCAGGTCCCAGTGCTGTGGCCGTTGCTCTGGGCTGCAGCAAGCAGTCCGCGTGGCTCTGTGCCAACCCTACACACGCAGACCCGGTCTTACAGGGTATGTCCCGTGGCCGTGAGTGTCCTACCAGGTGTGCCTTGTTGCGCTGGTTTTAAAAGGACTGACTCTTTCAGCATAAACGCCTCAGCTGGCTGACAAGAAGGGTCCCTGAGAGGAGCGCGCTGCCACAATGGTCAGGTTTGTGCGATGACTCTGGGTCTGCTTCACTCCTGCAGGTGGGAGCTCCCTCTCAGGAGGCCGCGCTGAGGAAGTTCCATGACGTCTATAGAAAGGGAAGCGGAGGCACAGAGGGTGGCAGCCAGCTCACCATCCTTGCCCTTTTGTATGACTTCCACCTGGTACAGTCTCTCCGCATCTCCTACATGTTGGAAAAACTGACTGGAACTTTCACAGAGAAAGATAAGGAACTGATCCTGTTCAGGCTGAGAAATGGGGATTTTCATTGAGAAAACACGATGCTATGTCCCTGGCAATGATCAGAGAGACCAGGGCAAAGCCAGCGGGGCAGGCAGCACGTTCCGGGACCAGACCAGGGACGGTGGGTCCCTCGACCTGCCTCCTAAGTGCCTAAGTGCGCAGATGCTGAGCAGCAGGTGAAATAAGTGGGGAAATGCTGTGTGCCATGCCCTAGCCATCTGTTATCGTTTGTTCCTAGGATGAAGATGTTTTTATCATGAGTGTGTGAGCAAACCTTATTCCTTTACTAAAACTCGGGTCTTTTGTGAGTTAAGAATCGATTTAATTCACACTCATCTGTTCAACAAATGTTCACTGAGGAAGGCCGTGTGGCTCGGGGCTCAGGTGTCAGCGACCTGGACTTCTGGCTCAGCAGTGGACAGCAATGTAACCTGAGTCTTCCAAGCCTCAGTATCCCCTTGTAGAACACAGGGCTGAGCAGAGCTCCTGCCTCTTTTCCTTTTGTGCAGATAAGAGATAGGGGAGGGCAGGGGAGCCCTGAGGGATGTGTGAGGAGCCGGGAGAGGGTGCGTGTGGGGCCCACAGGGGAGCAGGGCAGAGGCCGTTGCAAGGACTTGGGCGTTGATCCTGGAGGCACCTGGAGGGTTCTGAGTGGGAAAATGGACTGGGAAGGGTTCGTGCTAACGGTCACCCTGGCTACAACGTAGAAGACGGAGGTGGTCAGGCAGGAAGACCCCCTTCAGGGGTCAGAGATGGTGGTGGGAGGATTAGCTCTGTGGTAGTGGACGTGGGTGTGGGAGAGGGTGTGGGAGTTGGAACTGACCAGGCGGAGAATGGGTGGGAGGGAAGGCGGGGTCAGCGCATGTTCTCAGCTGGGCCTTTAGTGGACAGCACTACATGCAGGAGACACAGGCTCAGAAGGGAGGACGGGACCATCCTGAAACCGGAAATGCTCACTGGGATGTGCTGTGGTCTGAGCCCTCTGAGGACGCACAGCCCTTAACATACGCAGTGGACACTGTGAATGGGTGGGTGTGATGCTGTGTGAATGCTCTCACTGAAAAGTGAATACTTGGAGAAATCTCAGACAGGGCTCTCTGGGAGGTCTCTGAATTGTGCTTGCGACTTTTCTCTCAGTGTGACATTCTTTCCAGTTGAAAAGTTAAACAGTGTACAGGCCAGGGGTGGGGAAGGAATGGCCAATGTCGTGGAGAGGAGGGGTGGCTCAGAGCCCAGGGCCAGGAGGGAGGAGTGCAGGGAGGGGGGAGAACTAGTGGGAGGAGGGGGGTGGAGGGGAGCAGGAGAGGGAAGGGGAGCTCTGTGGGTAGTGGTCCAGGCCCCGGTGGAGGTCTGGCGGGAGTCCGGTGCCGGGTCATGTTAAAAGGCTGCAGAGGCTGGAGTGGGGATGGTCTGCCTGCGACCATCGGGTTTATCAGCAGTGGTGGCCACGTGCAGAGTTGGTTTGTTTCTTCCCAAGTTGAAGTGATGACCATTTGAAATGGATGGCTCTCTCTTTCTTTTCTTTATGTTTTTAAGGTTCGCTGTGTGCTGGAAACGATGTTGGTTCTGAAGAACAGTGGCGTGCAGAGGATTCCGGGCTGTGAGCCTGAGCCTGTGGAGAAACTGAGGAAATTGCTGAGAGGGGAAGTGAGTTCCCTGTGGACGTGGACCCACTGT
>NW_027669543.1:0-24000 GCF_964212035.1 Myotis nattereri | reverse complement strand
AGTATAGACCTCACTTACAGCCTTTCTACACAAATTTTGAGCTGTATAAACAAGAATTCCTAATATTTGAAATCAAATTCAAGTGAAAACGCTCCCTAAAGTGCTCTTAGTTATAAATATTATCAGTTTTCTGGTCATTTCACGGCTTTCCACTTGTAATGTCTGTGATTACAAACGGCAGGAAATGTGGGAAGGATCTATTAACTTTTCTTTCAAGTGGTTCTTCCAAGTTTTTAATCATTTCTGGAAACTCTAATTGCGTATTTTAAGAGTTTTACCACAACTAGAGAGTTTTCTTACAAATATGTACTGGAACCAGAAGGATTTTAACTGAGTCATCCAAAAGTCGAAAGAGTAATGCGGCCTCAAATGTAAACATACGCAGTATAGACCTACCTTACAGCATTTCTACACAAATTTTTAGCTGTATAAACAAGAATTCCTAATATTTGAAAGCAAATTCAAGTGAAAACGCTCCCTAAAGTGCCCGGAGTTGTAAATATTATCAGTTTTCTGGTCATTTCACGGCTTTCCACTGGTAATGTCTGTGATGACAAACGGCAGGAAATGTAGGAAAAATATATTTACTTTTATTTCAAGTGGTTCTTCCAAGTTTTTAATCATTTCTGGAAACTCTAATTGAGTATTTTAAGAGTTTTACCACAACTAGAGAGTTTTCTTACAACTATGTACTGGAACCGGAAGGATTTTAACTGAGTCATCCAAAAGTCCCCAGAGTAATTCGGCCTCAATTTTAAACATAAGCTGTATAGTCTTCACTTACAGGCTTTCTACACAAATTTTGAGCTGTATAAACAAGAATTACTAATATTTGAAAGCAAATTCAAGGGAAAACGCTCCCTAAAGTCCCTGGAGTTGTAAATATTATCAGTTTGCTGGTCATTTCACGGCTTTCCACTGGTAATGTCTGTGATTACAAACGGCAGGAAATGTCGGTAGAATCCATTTACTTTTATTTCAAGAGGTTCTTCCAAGTTTTTAATTATTTCTGGAAACTCTAATAGCGTATTTTAAGAGTTTTACCACAACTAGAGAGTTTTCTTACAACTATGTACTGGAACCGGAAGGATTTTAACTGAGTCATATAAAAGTCGCAAGAGTAATGCGGCCTCAATTGTAAACATACGCAGTATAGACCTCACTTACAGCCTTTCTACACAAATTTTGAGCTGTATAAACAAGAATTCCTAATATTTGAAAGCAAATTCAAGTGAAAACGCTCGCTAAAGTGCCCTTAGTTGTAAATATTATCAGTTTGCTGGTCATTTCACGGCTTTCCACTGGTAATGTCTGTGATTACAAACGGCAGGAAATGTAGGAAGAATCTATTTACTTTAATTTCAAGGGGTTCTTCCAAGTTTTTAATCATTTCTGGAAACTCTAATTGCGTATTTTAAGAGTTTTACCACAACTAGAGAGTTTTCTTACAAATATGTACTGGAACCAGAAGGATTTTAACTGAGTCATACAAAAGTCGCAAGAGTAATGCGGCCTCAAATGTAAACATACGCAGTATAGACCTACCTTACAGCCTTTCTACACAAATTTTTAGCTGTATAAACAAGAATTCCTAATATTTGAAAGCAAATTCAAGGGAATACGCTCCATAAAGTCCCTGGAGTTGTAAATATTATCAGTTTGCTGGTCATTTCACGGCTTTCCACTGGTAATGTCTGTGATTACAAACGGCAGGAAATGTCGGAAGAATCTATTTACTTTTATTTCAAGTGGTTCTTCCAAGTTTTTAATCATTTCTGGAAACTCTAATTGCGTGTTTTAAGAGTTTTACCACAACTAGAGAGTTTTCTTACAAATATGTACTGGAACCGGAAGGATTTTAACTGAGTCATACAAAAGTCGCAAGAGTAATGCGGCCTCAATAGTAAACATACGCAGTATAGACCTCACTTACAGCCTTCCTACACAAATTTTGAGCTGTATAAACAAGAATTCCTAATATTTGAAAGCAAATTCAAGTGAAAACGCTCGCTAAAGTGCCCGGAGTTGTAAATATTATCAGTTTGCTGGTCATTTCACGGCTTTCCACTGGTAATGTCTGTGATTACAAACGGCAGGAAATGTAGGAAAAATATATTTCCTTTTATTTCAAGTGGTTCTTCCAAGTTTTTAATCATTTCAGGAAACTCTAATTGCGTATTTTAACAGTTTTACCAAAACTAGAGAGTTTTCTTACAAATATGTACTGGAACCGAATGGATTTTAACTGAGTCATACAAAAGTCGCCAGAGTTGCGGCCTCAATTGTAAACATACGCAGTATAGACCTCACTTACAGCCTTTCTACACAAATTTTGAGCTGTATAAACAAGAATTCCTAATATTTGAAAGCAAATTCAAGTGAAAACGCTCCCTAAAGTCCCTGGAGTTGTAAATATTATCAGTTTGCTGGTCATTTAACGGGTTTCCACTGGTAATGTCTGTGATTACAAACGGCAGGAAATGTGGGAAGGATCTATTAACTTTTCTTTCAAGTGGTTCTTCCAAGTTTTTAATCATTTCTGGAAACTCTAATTGCGTATTTTAAGAGTTTTACAACAACTAGAGAGTTTTCTTACAAATATGTACTGGAACCAGAAGGATTTTAACTGAGTCATACAAAAGTCGCAAGATTAATGCGGCCTCAAATGTAAACATACGCAGTATAGACCTACCTTACAGCCTTTCTACACAAATTTTTAGCTGTATAAACAAGAATTCCTAATATTTGAAAGCAAATTCAAGGGAATACGCTCCCTAAAGTCCCTGGAGTTGTAAATATTATCAGTTTGCTGGTCATTTCACGGCTTTCCACTGGTAATGTCTGTGATTACAAACGGCAGGAAATGTAGGAAGAATCTATTAACTTTTATTTCAAGTGGTTCTTCCAAGTTTTTAATCATTTCTGGAAACTCTAATTGCGTATTTTAAGAGTTTTACCACAACTAGAGAGTTTTCTTAAAACTATGTATTGGAACCGGAAGGATTTTAACTGAGTCATACCAAAGTCGCCAGAGTTATTGGCCTCAATTGTAAACATAAGCAGGATAGTCCTCACTTACAGGCTTTCTACACAAATTTTGAGCTGTATAAACAAGAATTCCTAATATTTGAAAGCCAATTTAATTGAACACTATCCCTGAAGTGCCCGGAGCTGTAGATATTATCAGTTTGCTGGTCATTTCACGGCTTTCCTCTGGTAATGTCTGTGATTACAAACGGCAGGAAATGTAGGAAGAATCTGTTTACTTTTATTTCAAGTGGTTCTTCCAAGTTTTTAATCATTTCTGGAAACTCTAATTGCGTGTTTTAAGAGTTTTACCACAACTAGAGAGTTTTCTTACAAATATGTACTGGAACCGGAAGGATTTTAACTGAGTCATACAAAAGTCGCAAGAGTAATGCGGCCTCAATAGTAAACATACGCAGTATAGACCTCACTTACAGCCTTCCTACACAAATTTTGAGCTGTATAAACAAGAATTCCTAATATTTGAAAGCAAATTCAAGTGAAAACGCTCGCTAAAGTGCCCGGAGTTGTAAATATTATCAGTTTGCTCGTCATTTCACGGCTTTCCACTGGTAATGTCTGTGATTACAAACGGCAGGAAATGTAGGAAAAATATATTTCCTTTTATTTCAAGTGGTTCTTCCAAGTTTTTAATCATTTCAGGAAACTCTAATTGCGTATTTTAACAGTTTTACCAAAACTAGAGAGTTTTCTTACAAATATGTACTGGAACCGAATGGATTTTAACTGAGTCATACAAAAGTCGCCAGAGTTGCGGCCTCAATTGTAAACATACGCAGTATAGACCTCACTTACAGCCTTTCTACACAAATTTTGAGCTGTATAAACAAGAATTCCTAATATTTGAAATCAAATTCAAGTGAAAACGCTCCCTAAAGTGCTCTTAGTTATAAATATTATCAGTTTTCTGGTCATTTCACGGCTTTCCACTTGTAATGTCTGTGATTACAAACGGCAGGAAATGTGGGAAGGATCTATTAACTTTTCTTTCAAGTGGTTCTTCCAAGTTTTTAATCATTTCTGGAAACTCTAATTGCGTATTTTAAGAGTTTTACCACAACTAGAGAGTTTTCTTACAAATATGTACTGGAACAAGAAGGATTTTAACTGAGTCATACAAAAGTCGCAAGATTAATGCGGCCTCAAATGTAAACATACGCAGTATAGACCTACCTTACAGCCTTTCTACACAAATTTTTAGCTGTATAAACAAGAATTCCTAATATTTGAAAGCAAATTCAAGGGAATACGCTCCCTAAAGTCCCTGGAGTTGTAAATATTATCAGTTTGCGGGTCATTTCACGGCTTTCCACTGGTAATGTCTGTGATTACAAACGACAGGAAATGTCGGAAGAATCTATTTACTTTTATTTCAAGTGGTTCTTCCAAGTTTTTAATCATTTCTGGAAACTCTAATTGCGTATTTTAAGAGTTTTACCACAACTAGAGAGTTTTCTTACAACTATGTACTGGAACCGGAAGGATTTTAACTGAGTCATACAAAAGTCGCAAGAGTAATGCGGCCTCAATAGTAAACATACGCAGTATAGACCTCACTTACAGCCTTCCTACACAAATTTTGAGCTGTACAAACAAGAATTCCTAATATTTGAAAGCAAATTCAAGTGAAAACGCTCGCTAAAGTGCCCGGAGTTGTAAATATTATCAGTTTGCTGGTCATTTCACGGCTTTCCACTGGTAATGTCTGTCATTACAAACGGCAGGAAATGTCGGAAGAATCGATTTACTTTTATTTCAAGTGGTTCTTCCAAGTTTTTAATCATTTCTGGAAACTCTAATTGCGTATTTTAACAGTTTTACCAAAACTAGAGAGTTTTCTTACAAATATGTACTGGAACCGAATGGATTTTAACTGAGTCATACAAAAGTCGCCAGAGTTGCGGCCTCAATTGTAAACATACGCAGTATAGACCTCACTTACAGCCTTTCTACACAAATTTTGAGCTGTATAAACAAGAATTCCTAATATTTGAAAGCAAATTCAAGTGAAAACGCTCGCTAAAGTGCCCTTAGTTGTAAATATTATCAGTTTGCTGGTCATTTCACGGCTTTCCACTGGTAATGTCTGTGATTACAAACGGCAGGAAATGTCGGAAGAATCTATTTACTTTTATTTCAAGTGGTTCTTCCAAGTTTTTAATCATTTCTGGAAACTCTAATTGCGTGTTTTAAGAGTTTTACCACAACTAGAGAGTTTTCTTACAAATATGTACTGGAACCGGAAGGATTTTAACTGAGTCATACAAAAGTCGCAAGAGTAATGCGGCCTCAATAGTAAACATACGCAGTATAGACCTCACTTACAGCCTTCCTACACAAATTTTGAGCTGTATAAACAAGAATTCCTAATATTTGAAAGCAAATTCAAGTGAAAACGCTCGCTAAAGTGCCCGGAGTTGTAAATATTATCAGTTTGCTGGTCATTTCACGGCTTTCCACTGGTAATGTCTGTGATTACAAACGGCAGGAAATGTAGGAAAAATATATTTCCTTTTATTTCAAGTGGTTCTTCCAAGTTTTTAATCATTTCAGGAAACTCTAATTGCGTATTTTAACAGTTTTACCAAAACTAGAGAGTTTTCTTACAAATATGTACTGGAACCGGAAGGATTTTAACTGAGTCATACAAAAGTCGCCAGAGTTGCGGCCTCAATTGTAAACATACGCAGTATGGACCTCACTTACAGCCTTTCTACACAAATTTTGAGCTGTATAAACAAGAATTCCTAATATTTGAAATCAAATTCAAGTGAAAACGCTCCCTAAAGTGCTCTTAGTTATAAATATTATCAGTTTTCTGGTCATTTCACGGCTTTCCACTGGTAATGTCTGTGATTACAAACGGCAGGAAATGTCGGAAGAATCTATTTACTTTTATTTCAAGTGGTTCTTCCAAGTTTTTAATCATTTCTGGAAACTCTAATTGCGTATTTTAAGAGTTTTACCACAACTAGAGAGTTTTCTTACAACTATGTACTGGAACCGGAAGGATTTTAACTGAGTCATACAAAAGTCGCAAGAGTAATGCGGCCTCAATAGTAAACATACGCAGTATAGACCTCACTTACAGCCTTCCTACACAAATTTTGAGCTGTACAAACAAGAATTCCTAATATTTGAAAGCAAATTCAAGTGAAAACGCTCGCTAAAGTGCCCGGAGTTGTAAATATTATCAGTTTGCTGGTCATTTCACGGCTTTCCACTGGTAATGTCTGTCATTACAAACGGCAGGAAATGTCGGAAGAATCGATTTACTTTTATTTCAAGTGGTTCTTCCAAGTTTTTAATCATTTCTGGAAACTCTAATTGCGTATTTTAACAGTTTTACCAAAACTAGAGAGTTTTCTTACAAATATGTACTGGAACCGAATGGATTTTAACTGAGTCATACAAAAGTCGCCAGAGTTGCGGCCTCAATTGTAAACATACGCAGTATAGACCTCACTTACAGCCTTTCTACACAAATTTTGAGCTGTATAAACAAGAATTCCTAATATTTGAAATCAAATTCAAGTGAAAACGCTCCCTAAAGTGCTCTTAGTTATAAATATTATCAGTTTTCTGGTCATTTCACGGCTTTCCACTTGTAATGTCTGTGATTACAAACGGCAGGAAATGTGGGAAGGATCTATTAACTTTTCTTTCAAGTGGTTCTTCCAAGTTTTTAATCATTTCTGGAAACTCTAATTGCGTATTTTAAGAGTTTTACCACAACTAGAGAGTTTTCTTACAAATATGTACTGGAACAAGAAGGATTTTAACTGAGTCATACAAAAGTCGCAAGATTAATGCGGCCTCAAATGTAAACATACGCAGTATAGACCTACCTTACAGCCTTTCTACACAAATTTTTAGCTGTATAAACAAGAATTCCTAATATTTGAAAGCAAATTCAAGGGAATACGCTCCCTAAAGTCCCTGGAGTTGTAAATATTATCAGTTTGCGGGTCATTTCACGGCTTTCCACTGGTAATGTCTGTGATTACAAACGACAGGAAATGTCGGAAGAATCTATTTACTTTTATTTCAAGTGGTTCTTCCAAGTTTTTAATCATTTCTGGAAACTCTAATTGCGTATTTTAAGAGTTTTACCACAACTAGAGAGTTTTCTTACAACTATGTACTGGAACCGGAAGGATTTTAACTGAGTCATACAAAAGTCGCAAGAGTAATGCGGCCTCAATAGTAAACATACGCAGTATAGACCTCACTTACAGCCTTCCTACACAAATTTTGAGCTGTACAAACAAGAATTCCTAATATTTGAAAGCAAATTCAAGTGAAAACGCTCGCTAAAGTGCCCGGAGTTGTAAATATTATCAGTTTGCTGGTCATTTCACGGCTTTCCACTGGTAATGTCTGTCATTACAAACGGCAGGAAATGTCGGAAGAATCGATTTACTTTTATTTCAAGTGGTTCTTCCAAGTTTTTAATCATTTCTGGAAACTCTAATTGCGTATTTTAACAGTTTTACCAAAACTAGAGAGTTTTCTTACAAATATGTACTGGAACCGAATGGATTTTAACTGAGTCATACAAAAGTCGCCAGAGTTGCGGCCTCAATTGTAAACATACGCAGTATAGACCTCACTTACAGCCTTTCTACACAAATTTTGAGCTGTATAAACAAGAATTCCTAATATTTGAAAGCAAATTCAAGTGAAAACGCTCGCTAAAGTGCCCTTAGTTGTAAATATTATCAGTTTGCTGGTCATTTCACGGCTTTCCACTGGTAATGTCTGTGATTACAAACGGCAGGAAATGTCGGAAGAATCTATTTACTTTTATTTCAAGTGGTTCTTCCAAGTTTTTAATCATTTCTGGAAACTCTAATTGCGTGTTTTAAGAGTTTTACCACAACTAGAGAGTTTTCTTACAAATATGTACTGGAACCGGAAGGATTTTAACTGAGTCATACAAAAGTCGCAAGAGTAATGCGGCCTCAATAGTAAACATACGCAGTATAGACCTCACTTACAGCCTTCCTACACAAATTTTGAGCTGTATAAACAAGAATTCCTAATATTTGAAAGCAAATTCAAGTGAAAACGCTCGCTAAAGTGCCCGGAGTTGTAAATATTATCAGTTTGCTGGTCATTTCACGGCTTTCCACTGGTAATGTCTGTGATTACAAACGGCAGGAAATGTAGGAAAAATATATTTCCTTTTATTTCAAGTGGTTCTTCCAAGTTTTTAATCATTTCAGGAAACTCTAATTGCGTATTTTAACAGTTTTACCAAAACTAGAGAGTTTTCTTACAAATATGTACTGGAACCGGAAGGATTTTAACTGAGTCATACAAAAGTCGCCAGAGTTGCGGCCTCAATTGTAAACATACGCAGTATGGACCTCACTTACAGCCTTTCTACACAAATTTTGAGCTGTATAAACAAGAATTCCTAATATTTGAAATCAAATTCAAGTGAAAACGCTCCCTAAAGTGCTCTTAGTTATAAATATTATCAGTTTTCTGGTCATTTCACGGCTTTCCACTGGTAATGTCTGTGATTACAAACGGCAAGAAATGTCGGAAGAATCTATTTACTTTTATTTCAAGTGGTTCTTCCAAGTTTTTAATCATTTCTGGAAACTCTAATTGCGTATTTTAAGAGTTTTACCACAACTAGAGAGTTTTCTTACAACTATGTACTGGAACCGGAAGGATTTTAACTGAGTCATACAAAAGTCGCAAGAGTAATGCGGCCTCAATAGTAAACATACGCAGTATAGACCTCACTTACAGCCTTCCTACACAAATTTTGAGCTGTATAAACAAGAATTCCTAATATTTGAAAGCAAATTCAAGTGAAAACGCTCGCTAAAGTGCCCGGAGTTGTAAATATTATCAGTTTGCTGGTCATTTCACGGCTTTCCACTGGTAATGTCTGTCATTACAAACGGCAGGAAATGTCGGAAGAATCGATTTCCTTTTATTTCAAGGGGTTCTTCCAAGTTTTTAATCATTTCAGGAAACTCTAATTGCGTATTTTAACAGTTTTACCAAAACTAGAGAGTTTTCTTACAAATATGTACTGCAACCGAATGGATTTTAACTGAGTCATACAAAAGTCGCCAGAGTTGCGGCCTCAATTGTAAACATACGCAGTATAGACCTCACTTACAGCCTTTCTACACAAATTTTGAGCTGTATAAACAAGAATTCCTAATATTTGAAATCAAATTCAAGTGAAAACGCTCCCTAAAGTGCTCTTAGTTATAAATATTATCAGTTTTCTGGTCATTTCACGGCTTTCCACTTGTAATGTCTGTGATTACAAACGGCAGGAAATGTGGGAAGGATCTATTAACTTTTCTTTCAAGTGGTTCTTCCAAGTTTTTAATCATTTCTGGAAACTCTAATTGCGTATTTTAAGAGTTTTACCACAACTAGAGAGTTTTCTTACAAATATGTACTGGAACCAGAAGGATTTTAACTGAGTCATCCAAAAGTCGAAAGAGTAATGCGGCCTCAAATGTAAACATACGCAGTATAGACCTACCTTACAGCATTTCTACACAAATTTTTAGCTGTATAAACAAGAATTCCTAATATTTGAAAGCAAATTCAAGGGAAAACGCTCCCTAAAGTGCCCGGAGTTGTAAATATTATCAGTTTGCTGGTCATTTCACGGCTTTCCACTGGTAATGTCTGTGATTACAAACGGCAGGAAATGTCAGAAGAATCTATTTACTTTTATTTCAAGTGGTTCTTCCAAGTTTTTAATCATTTCTGGAAACTCTAATTGCGTATTTTAAGAGTTTTACCACAACTAGAGTGTTTTCTTACAACTATGTACTGGAACCGTCAGGATTTTAACTGAGTCATACAAAAGTCGCCAGAGTAATGCGGCCTCAATTGTAAACATACGCAGTATAGACCTCACTTACAGCCTTTCTACACAAATTTTGAGCTGTATAAACAAGAATTCCTAATATTTGAAAGCAAATTCAAGTGAAAACGCTCCCTAAAGTGCCCGGAGTTGTAAATATTATCAGTTTTCTGGTCATTTCACGGCTTTCCACTGGTAATGTCTGTGATGACAAACGGCAGGAAATGTAGGAAAAATATATTTACTTTTATTTCAAGTGGTTCTTCCAAGTTTTTAATCATTTCTGGAAACTCTAATTGAGTATTTTAAGAGTTTTACCACAACTAGAGAGTTTTCTTACAACTATGTACTGGAACCGGAAGGATTTTAACTGAGTCATCCAAAAGTCCCCAGAGTAATTCGGCCTCAATTTTAAACATAAGCTGTATAGTCCTCACTTACAGGCTTTCTACACAAATTTTGAGCTGTATAAACAAGAATTACTAATATTTGAAAGCAAATTCAAGGGAAAACGCTCCCTAAAGTCCCTGGAGTTGTAAATATTATCAGTTTGCTGGTCATTTCACGGCTTTCCACTGGTAATGTCTGTGATTACAAACGGCAGGAAATGTCGGTAGAATCCATTTACTTTTATTTCAAGAGGTTCTTCCAAGTTTTTAATTATTTCTGGAAACTCTAATTGCGTATTTTAAGAGTTTTACCACAACTAGAGAGTTTTCTTACAAATATGTACTGGAACCAGAAGGATTTTAACTGAGTCATACAAAAGTCGCAAGAGTAATGCGGCCTCAAATGTAAACATACGCAGTATAGACCTACCTTACAGCCTTTCTACACAAATTTTTAGCTGTATAAACAAGAATTCCTAATATTTGAAAGCAAATTCAAGGGAATACGCTCCCTAAAGTCCCTGGAGTTGTAAATATTATCAGTTTGCTGGTCATTTCACGGCTTTCCACTGGTAATGTCTGTGATTACAAACGGCAGGAAATGTCGGAAGAATCTATTTACTTTTATTTCAAGTGGTTCTTCCAAGTTTTTAATCATTTCTGGAAACTCTAATTGCGTGTTTTAAGAGTTTTACCACAACTAGAGAGTTTTCTTACAAATATGTACTGGAACCGGAAGGATTTTAACTGAGTCATACAAAAGTCGCAAGAGTAATGCGGCCTCAATAGTAAACATACGCAGTATAGACCTCACTTACAGCCTTCCTACACAAATTTTGAGCTGTATAAACAAGAATTCCTAATATTTGAAAGCAAATTCAAGTGAAAACGCTCGCTAAAGTGCCCGGAGTTGTAAATATTATCAGTTTGCTGGTCATTTCACGGCTTTCCACTGGTAATGTCTGTGATTACAAACGGCAGGAAATGTAGGAAAAATATATTTCCTTTTATTTCAAGTGGTTCTTCCAAGTTTTTAATCATTTCAGGAAACTCTAATTGCGTATTTTAACAGTTTTACCAAAACTAGAGAGTTTTCTTACAAATATGTACTGCAACCGAATGGATTTTAACTGAGTCATACAAAAGTCGCCAGAGTTGCGGCCTCAATTGTAAACATACGCAGTATAGACCTCACTTACAGCCTTTCTACACAAATTTTGAGCTGTATAAACAAGAATTCCTAATATTTGAAATCAAATTCAAGTGAAAACGCTCCCTAAAGTGCTCTTAGTTATAAATATTATCAGTTTTCTGGTCATTTCACGGCTTTCCACTTGTAATGTCTGTGATTACAAACGGCAGGAAATGTGGGAAGGATCTATTAACTTTTCTTTCAAGTGGTTCTTCCAAGTTTTTAATCATTTCTGGAAACTCTAATTGCGTATTTTAAGAGTTTTACCACAACTAGAGAGTTTTCTTACAAATATGTACTGGAACCAGAAGGATTTTAACTGAGTCATCCAAAAGTCGAAAGAGTAATGCGGCCTCAAATGTAAACATACGCAGTATAGACCTACCTTACAGCATTTCTACACAAATTTTTAGCTGTATAAACAAGAATTCCTAATATTTGAAAGCAAATTCAAGGGAAAACCTCCCTAAAGTGCCCGGAGTTGTAAATATTATCAGTTTGCTGGTCATTTCACGGCTTTCCACTGGTAATGTCTGTGATTACAAACGGCAGGAAATGTCAGAAGAATCTATTTACTTTTATTTCAAGTGGTTCTTCCAAGTTTTTAATCATTTCTGGAAACTCTAATTGCGTATTTTAAGAGTTTTACCACAACTAGAGTGTTTTCTTACAACTATGTACTGGAACCGTCAGGATTTTAACTGAGTCATACAAAAGTCGCCAGAGTAATGCGGCCTCAATTGTAAACATACGCAGTATAGACCTCACTTACAGCCTTTCTACACAAATTTTGAGCTGTATAAACAAGAATTCCTAATATTTGAAAGCAAATTCAAGTGAAAACGCTCCCTAAAGTGCCCGGAGTTGTAAATATTATCAGTTTTCTGGTCATTTCACGGCTTTCCACTGGTAATGTCTGTGATGACAAACGGCAGGAAATGTAGGAAAAATATATTTACTTTTATTTCAAGTGGTTCTTCCAAGTTTTTAATCATTTCTGGAAACTCTAATTGAGTATTTTAAGAGTTTTAACACAACTAGAGAGTTTTCTTACAACTATGTACTGGAACCGGAAGGATTTTAACTGAGTCATCCAAAAGTCCCCAGAGTAATTCGGCCTCAATTTTAAACATAAGCTGTATAGTCCTCACTTACAGGCTTTCTACACAAATTTTGAGCTGTATAAACAAGAATTACTAATATTTGAAAGCAAATTCAAGGGAAAACGCTCCCTAAAGTCCCTGGAGTTGTAAATATTATCAGTTTGCTGGTCATTTCACGGCTTTCCACTGGTAATGTCTGTGATTACAAACGGCAGGAAATGTCGGTAGAATCCATTTACTTTTATTTCAAGAGGTTCTTCCAAGTTTTTAATTATTTCTGGAAACTCTAATTGCGTATTTTAAGAGTTTTACCACAACTAGAGAGTTTTCTTACAACTATGTACTGGAACCGGAAGGATTTTAACTGAGTCATCCAAAAGTCCCCAGAGTAATTCGGCCTCAATTGTAAACATACGCAGTATAGACCTCACTTACAGCCTTTCTACACAAATTTTGAGCTGTATAAACAAGAATTCCTAATATTTGAAAGCAAATTCAAGTGAAAACGCTCGCTAAAGTGCCCTTAGTTGTAAATATTATCAGTTTGCTGGTCATTTCACGGCTTTCCACTGGTAATGTCTGTGATTACAAACGGCAGGAAATGTAGAAAGAATCTATTTACTTTTATTTCAAGTGGTTCTTCCAAGTTTTTAATCATTTCTGGAAACTCTTATTGCCTATTTTAAGAGTTTTACCACAACTAGAGAGTTTTCTTAAAACTATGTACTGGAACCGGAAGGATTTTAACTGAGTCATACAAAAGTCGCCAGAGTAATTCGGCCTCAATTGTAAACATAAGCTGTATAGTCCTCACTTACAGCCTTTCTACACAAATTTTGAGCTGTATAAACAAGAATTCCTAATATTTGAAAGCAAATTAAAGGGAAAACGCTCCCTACAGTGCCCGGAGTTGTAAATATTATCAGTTTTCTGGTCATTTCACGTCTTTCCAATGGTAATGTCTGTGATTACAAACGGCAGGAAATGTAGAAAGAATCTATTCACTTTTATTTCAAGTGGTTCTTCCAAGTTTTTAATCATTTCTGGAAACTCTAATTGCGTATTTTAAGAGTTTTACCACAACTAGAGAGTTTTCTTACAAATATGTACTGGAACCAGAAGGATTTTAACTGAGTCATACAAAAGTCGCAAGAGTAATGCGGCCTCAAATGTAAACATACGCAGTATAGACCTACCTTACAGCATTTCTACACAAATTTTTAGCTGTATAAACAAGAATTCCTAATATTTGAAAGCAAATTCAAGGGAATACGCTCCATAAAGTCCCTGGAGTTGTAAATATTATCAGTTTGCTGGTCATTTCACGGCTTTCCACTGGTAATGTCTGTGATTACAAACGGCAGGAAATGTCGGAAGAATCTATTTACTTTTATTTCAAGTGGTTCTTCCAAGTTTTTAATCATTTCTGGAAACTCTAATTGCGTGTTTTAAGAGTTTTACCACAACTAGAGAGTTTTCTTACAAATATGTACTGGAACCGGAAGGATTTTAACTGAGTCATACAAAAGTCGCAAGAGTAATGCGGCCTCAATAGTAAACATACGCAGTATAGACCTCACTTACAGCCTTCCTACACAAATTTTGAGCTGTATAAACAAGAATTCCTAATATTTGAAAGCAAATTCAAGTGAAAACGCTCGCTAAAGTGCCCGGAGTTGTAAATATTATCAGTTTGCTGGTCATTTCACGGCTTTCCACTGGTAATGTCTGTGATTACAAACGGCAGGAAATGTAGGAAAAATATATTTCCTTTTATTTCAAGTGGTTCTTCCAAGTTTTTAATCATTTCAGGAAACTCTAATTGCGTATTTTAACAGTTTTACCAAAACTAGAGAGTTTTCTTACAAATATGTACTGGAACCGAATGGATTTTAACTGAGTCATACAAAAGTCGCCAGAGTTGCGGCCTCAATTGTAAACATACGCAGTATAGACCTCACTTACAGCCTTTCTACACAAATTTTGAGCTGTATAAACAAGAATTCCTAATATTTGAAATCAAATTCAAGTGAAAACGCTCCCTAAAGTGCTCTTAGTTATAAATATTATCAGTTTTCTGGTCATTTCACGGCTTTCCACTTGTAATGTCTGTGATTACAAACGGCAGGAAATGTGGGAAGGATCTATTAACTTTTCTTTCAAGTGGTTATTCCAAGTTTTTAATCATTTCTGGAAACTCTAATTGCGTATTTTAAGAGTTTTACCACAACTAGAGAGTTTTCTTACAAATATGTACTGGAACAAGAAGGATTTTATCTGAGTCATACAAAAGTCGCAAGATTAATGCGGCCTCAAATGTAAACATACGCAGTATAGACCTACCTTACAGCCTTTCTACACAAATTTTTAGCTGTATAAACAAGAATTCCTAATATTTGAAAGCAAATTCAAGGGAATACGCTCCCTAAAGTCCCTGGAGTTGTAAATATTATCAGTTTGCTGGTCATTTCACGGCTTTCCACTGGTAATGTCTGTGATTACAAACGGCAAGAAATGTCGGAAGAATCTATTTACTTTTATTTCAAGTGGTTCTTCCAAGTTTTTAATCATTTCTGGAAACTCTAATTGCGTATTTTAAGAGTTTTACCACAACTAGAGAGTTTTCTTACAACTATGTACTGGAACCGGAAGGATTTTAACTGAGTCATACAAAAGTCGCAAGAGTAATGCGGCCTCAATAGTAAACATACGCAGTATAGACCTCACTTACAGCCTTCCTACACAAATTTTGAGCTGTATAAACAAGAATTCCTAATATTTGAAAGCAAATTCAAGTGAAAACGCTCGCTAAAGTGCCGGGAGTTGTAAATATTATCAGTTTGCTGGTCATTTCACGGCTTTCCACTGGTAATGTCTGTTATTACAAACGGCAGGAAATGTCGGAAGAATCGATTTACTTTTATTTCAAGTGGTTCTTCCAAGTTTTTAATCATTTCTGGAAACTCTTATTGCCTATTTTAAGAGTTTTACCACAACTAGAGAGTTTTCTTAAAACTATGTACTGGAACCGGAAGGATTTTAACTGAGTCATACAAAAGTCGCCAGAGTAATTCGGCCTCAATTGTAAACATAAGCTGTATAGTCCTCACTTACAGCCTTTCTACACAAATTTTGAGCTGTATAAACAAGAATTCCTAATATTTGAAAGCAAATTAAAGGGAAAACGCTCCCTACAGTGCCCGGAGTTGTAAATATTATCAGTTTTCTGGTCATTTCACGTCTTTCCAATGGTAATGTCTGTGATTACAAACGGCAGGAAATGTAGAAAGAATCTATTCACTTTTATTTCAAGTGGTTCTTCCAAGTTTTTAATCATTTCTGGAAACTCTAGTTGCGTATTTTAACAGTTTTACCACAACTAGAGAGTTTTCTTACAAATATGTACTGGAACCGGAAGGATTTTAACTGAGTCATCCAAACGTCGCCGGAGTATTCGGCTTCAATTGTAAACATAAGCTGTATAGACCTCACTTACAGGCTTTCTACACAAATTTTGAGCTGTATAATCAATAATTCCTAATATTTGAAAGCAAATTCAAGTGAAAACGCTCCCTAAAGTCCCTGGAGTTGTAAATATTATCAGTTTGCTGGTCATTTCACGGGTTTCCACTGGTAATGTCTGTGATTACAAACGGCAAGAAATGTAGGAAGAATCTATTAACTTTTATTTCAAGTGTTTCTTCCAAGTTTTTAATCATTTCTGGAAACTCTAATTGCGTATTTTAAGAGTTTTACCACAACTAGAGAGTTTTCTTAAAACTATGTATTGGAACCGGAAGGATTTTAACTGAGTCATACAAAAGTCGCCAGAGTAATTCGGCCTCAATTGTAAACATAAGCAGTATAGTCCTCACTTACAGGCTTTCTACACAAATTTTGAGCTGTATAAACAAGAATTCCTAATATTTGAAAGCAAATTCAAGGGAAACGCTCCCTAAAGTGCCCGGAGTTTTAAATATTATCAGTTTGCTGGTCATTTCTTGGCTTTCCTCTGGTAATGTCTGTGAATACAAACGGCAGGAAAAGTAGGAAGAATCTATTAACTTTTATTTCAAGTGGTTCTTCCAAGTTTTTAATCATTTCTGGAAACTCTAATTGCGTATTTTAAGAGTTTTACCACAACTAGAGAGTTTTCTTACAAATATGTACTGGAACCAGAAGGATTTTAACTGAGTCATACAAAAGTCGCAAGAGTAATGCGGCCTCAAATGTAAACATACGCAGTATAGACCTACCTTACAGCCTTTCTACACAAATTTTTAGCTGTATAAACAAGAATTCCTAATATTTGAAAGCAAATTCAAGGGAATACGCTCCATAAAGTCCCTGGAGTTGTAAATATTATCAGTTTGCTGTTCATTTCACGGCTTTCCACTGGTAATGTCTGTGATTACAAACGGCAGGAAATGTCGGAAGAATCTATTTACTTTTATTTCAAGTGGTTCTTCCAAGTTTTTAATCATTTCTGGAAACTCTAATTGCGTATTTTAAGAGTTTTACCACAACTAGAGAGTTTTCTTACAACTATGTACTGGAACCGGAAGGATTTTAACTGAGTCATACAAAAGTCGCAAGAGTAATGCGGCCTCAATTTTAAACATACGCAGTATAGACCTCACTTACAGCCTTCCTACACAAATTTTGAGCTGTATAAACAAGAATTCCTAATATTTGAAAGCAAATTCAAGTGAAAATGCTCGCTAAAGTGCCCGGAGTTGTAAATATTATCAGTTTGCTGGTCATTTCACGGCTTTCCACTGGTAATGTCTGTGATTACAAACGGCAGGAAATGTAGGAAAAATATATTTCCTTTTATTTCAAGTGGTTCTTCCAAGTTTTTAATCATTTCAGGAAACTCTAATTGCGTATTTTAACAGTTTTACCAAAACTAGAGAGTTTTCTTACAAATATGTACTGGAACCGAATGGATTTTAACTGAGTCATACAAACTTCGCCAGAGTTGCGGCCTCAATTGTAAACATACGCAGTATAGACCTCACTTACAGCCTTTCTACACAAATTTTGAGCTGTATAAACAAGAAT
This sequence comes from Myotis nattereri, assembly GCF_964212035.1. Classification (NCBI taxonomy): domain Eukaryota; kingdom Metazoa; phylum Chordata; class Mammalia; order Chiroptera; family Vespertilionidae; genus Myotis; species Myotis nattereri. The sequence goes on along the minus strand of NW_027669543.1, from coordinate 6,351 downwards.
TCCTAATATTTGAAATCAAATTCAAGTGAAAACGCTCCCTAAAGTGCTCTTAGTTATAAATATTATCAGTTTTCTGGTCATTTCACGGCTTTCCACTTGTAATGTCTGTGATTACAAACGGCAGGAAATGTCGGAAGAATCGATTTACTTTTATTTCAAGTGGTTCTTCCAAGTTTTTAATCATTTCTGGAAACTCTAATTGCGTATTTTAAGAGTTTTACCACAACTAGAGAGTTTTCTTACAAATATGTACTGGAACAAGAAGGATTTTAACTGAGTCATACAAAAGTCGCAAGATTAATGCGGCCTCAAATGTAAACATACGCAGTATAGACCTCACTTACCGCCTTTCTACACAAATTTTGAGCTGTATAAACAAGAATTCCTAATATTTGAAAGCAAATTCAAGGGAATACGCTCCCTAAAGTCCCTGGAGTTGTAAATATTATCAGTTTGCTGGTCATTTCACGGCTTTCCACTGGTAATGTCTGTGATTACAAACGGCAGGAAATGTCGGAAGAATCTATTTACTTTTATTTCAAGTGGTTCTTCCAAGTTTTTAATCATTTCTGGAAACTCTAATTGCGTATTTTAAGAGTTTTACCACAACTATAGAGTTTTCTTACAACTATGTACTGGAACCGGAAGGATTTTAACTGAGTCATACAAAAGTCGCAAGAGTAATGCGGCCTCAATAGTAAACATACGCAGTATAGACCTCACTTACAGCCTTCCTACACAAATTTTGAGCTGTATAAACAAGAATTCCTAATATTTGAAAGCAAATTCAAGTGAAAACGCTCGCTAAAGTGCCCGGAGTTGTAAATATTATCAGTTTTCTGGTCATTTCACGGCTTTCCACTGGTAATGTCTGTGATGACAAACGGCAGGAAATGTAGGAAAAATATATTTAATTTTATTTCAAGTGGTTCTTCCAAGTTTTTAATCATTTCTGGAAACTCTAATTGAGTATTTTAAGAGTTTTACCACAACTAGAGAGTTTTCTTACAACTATGTACTGGAACCGGAAGGATTTTAACTGAGTCATCCAAAAGTCCCCAGAGTAATTCGGCCTCAATTTTAAACATAAGCTGTATAGTCCTCACTTACAGGCTTTCTACACAAATTTTGAGCTGTATAAACAAGAATTACTAATATTTGAAAGCAAATTCAAGGGAAAACGCTCCCTAAAGTCCCTGGAGTTGTAAATATTATCAGTTTGCTGGTCATTTCACGGCTTTCCACTGGTAATGTCTGTGATTACAAACGGCAGGAAATGTCGGTAGAATCCATTTACTTTTATTTCAAGAGGTTCTTCCAAGTTTTTAATCATTTCTGGAAACTCTAATTGCGTATTTTAAGAGTTTTACCACAACTAGAGAGTTTTCTTACAACTATGTACTGGAACCGGAAGGATTTTAACTGAGTCATACAAAAGTCGCAAGAGTAATGCGGCCTCAATTGTAAACATACGCAGTATAGACCTCACTTACAGCCTTTCTACACAAATTTTGAGCTGTATAAACAAGAATTCCTAATATTTGAAAGCAAATTCAAGTGAAAACGCTCGCTAAAGTGCCCTTAGTTGTAAATATTATCAGTTTGCTGGTCATTTCACGGCTTTCCACTGGTAATGTCTGTGATTACAAACGGCAGGAAATGTAGAAAGAATCTATTTACTTTTATTTCAAGTGGTTCTTCCAAGTTTTTAATCATTTCTGGAAACTCTTATTGCCTATTTTAAGAGTTTTACCACAACTAGAGAGTTTTCTTAAAACTATGTACTGGAACCGGAAGGATTTTAACTGAGTCATACAAAAGTCGCCAGAGTAATTCGGCCTCAATTGTAAACATAAGCTGTATGGTCCTCACTTACAGCCTTTCTACACAAATTTTGAGCTGTATAAACAAGAATTCCTAATATTTGAAAGCAAATTAAAGGGAAAACGCTCCCTACAGTGCCCGGAGTTGTAAATATTATCAGTTTTCTGGTCATTTCACGTCTTTCCAATGGTAATGTCTGTGATTACAAACGGCAGGAAATGTAGAAAGAATCTATTCACTTTTATTTCAAGTGGTTCTTCCAAGTTTTTAATCATTTCTGGAAACTCTAATTGCGTATTTTAACAGTTTTACCACAACTAGAGAGTTTTCTTACAAATATGTACTGGAACCGGAAGGATTTTAACTGAGTCATCCAAACGTCGCCGGAGTATTCGGCTTCAATTGTAAACATAAGCTGTATAGTCCTCACTTACAGGCTTTCTACACAAATTTTGAGCTGTATAATCAATAATTCCTAATATTTGAAAGCAAATTCAAGTGAAAACGCTCCCTAAAGTCCCTGGAGTTGTAAATATTATCAGTTTGCTGGTCATTTCACGGGTTTCCACTGGTAATGTCTGTGATTACAAACGGCAAGAAATGTAGGAAGAATCTATTAATTTTTATTTCAAGTGGTTCTTCCAAGTTTTTAATCATTTCTGGAAACTCTAATTGCGTATTTTAAGAGTTTTACCACAACTAGAGAGTTTTCTTAAAACTATGTATTGGAACCGGAAGGATTTTAACTGAGTCATACAAAAGTCGCCAGAGTAATTCGGCCTCAATTGTAAACATAAGCAGTATAGTCCTCACTTACAGGCTTTCTACACAAATTTTGAGCTGTATAAACAAGAATTCCTAATATTTGAAAGCAAATTCAAGGGAAAACGCTCCCTAAAGTGCCCGGAGTTTTAAATATTATCAGTTTGCTGGTCATTTCTTGGCTTTCCTCTGGTAATGTCTGTGAATACAAACGGCAGGAAAAGTAGGAAGAATCTATTAACTTTTATTTCAAGTGGTTCTTCCAAGTTTTTAATCATTTCTGGAAACTCTAATTGCGTATTTTAAGAGTTTTACCACAACTAGAGAGTTTTCTTACAAATATGTACTGGAACCAGAAGGATTTTAACTGAGTCATACAAAAGTCGCAAGAGTAATGCGGCCTCAATTTTAAACATACGCAGTATAGACCTCACTTACAGCCTTCCTACACAAATTTTGAGCTGTATAAACAAGAATTCCTAATATTTGAAAGCAAATTCAAGGGAATACGCTCCCTAAAGTCCCTGGAGTTGTAAATATTATCAGTTTGCTGGTCATTTCACGGCTTTCCACTGGTAATGTCTGTGATTACAAACGGCAGGAAATGTCGGAAGAATCTATTTACTTTTATTTCAAGTGGTTCTTCCAAGTTTTTAATCATTTCTGGAAACTCTAATTGCGTATTTTAAGAGTTTTACCACAACTATAGAGTTTTCTTACAACTATGTACTGGAACCGGAAGGATTTTAACTGAGTCATACAAAAGTCGCAAGAGTAATGCGGCCTCAATAGTAAACATACGCAGTATAGACCTCACTTACAGCCTTCCTACACAAATTTTGAGCTGTATAAACAAGAATTCCTAATATTTGAAAGCAAATTCAAGTGAAAACGCTCGCTAAAGTGCCCGGAGTTGTAAATATTATCAGTTTGCTGGTCATTTCACGGCTTTCCACTGGTAATGTCTGTGATTACAAACGGCAGGAAATTTAGGAAAAATATATTTCCTTTTATTTCAAGTGGTTCTTCCAAGTTTTTAATCATTTCAGGAAACTCTAATTGCGTATTTTAACAGTTTTACCAAAACTAGAGAGTTTTCTTACAAATATGTACTGGAACCGAATGGATTTTAACTGAGTCATCCAAAAGTCGAAAGAGTAATGCGGCCTCAAATGTAAACATACGCAGTATAGACCTACCTTACAGCATTTCTACACAAATTTTTAGCTGTATAAACAAGAATTCCTAATATTTGAAAGCAAATTCAAGGGAAAACGCTCCCTAAAGTGCCCGGAGTTGTAAATATTATCAGTTTGCTGGTCATTTCACGGCTTTCCACTGGTAATGTCTGTGATTACAAACGGCAGGAAATGTCAGAAGAATCTATTTACTTTTATTTCAAGTGGTTCTTCCAAGTTTTTAATCATTTCTGGAAACTCTAATTGCGTATTTTAAGAGTTTTACCACAACTAGAGTGTTTTCTTACAACTATGTACTGGAACCGTCAGGATTTTAACTGAGTCATACAAAAGTCGCCAGAGTAATGCGGCCTCAATTGTAAACATACGCAGTATAGACCTCACTTACAGCCTTTCTACACAAATTTTGAGCTGTATAAACAAGAATTCCTAATATTTGAAAGCAAATTCAAGTGAAAACGCTCCCTAAAGTGCCCGGAGTTGTAAATATTATCAGTTTTCTGGTCATTTCACGGCTTTCCACTGGTAATGTCTGTGATGACAAACGGCAGGAAATGTAGGAAAAATATATTTACTTTTATTTCAAGTGGTTCTTCCAAGTTTTTAATCATTTCTGGAAACTCTAATTGAGTATTTTAAGAGTTTTACCACAACTAGAGAGTTGTCTTACAACTATGTACTGGAACCGGAAGGATTTTAACTGAGTCATCCAAAAGTCCCCAGAGTAATTCGGCCTCAATTTTAAACATAAGCTGTATAGTCCTCACTTACAGGCTTTCTACACAAATTTTGAGCTGTATAAACAAGAATTACTAATATTTGAAAGCAAATTCAAGGGAAAACGCTCCCTAAAGTCCCTGGAGTTGTAAATATTATCAGTTTGCTGGTCATTTCACGGCTTTCCACTGGTAATGTCTGTGATTACAAACGGCAGGAAATGTCGGTAGAATCCATTTACTTTTATTTCAAGAGGTTCTTCCAAGTTTTTAATCATTTCTGGAAACTCTAATTGCGTATTTTAAGAGTTTTACCACAACTAGAGAGTTTTCTTACAACTATGTACTGGAACCGGAAGGATTTTAACTGAGTCATACAAAAGTCGCAAGAGTAATGCGGCCTCAATTGTAAACATACGCAGTATAGACCTCACTTACAGCCTTTCTACACAAATTTTGAGCTGTATAAACAAGAATTCCTAATATTTGAAAGCAAATTCAAGTGAAAACGCTCGCTAAAGTGCCCTTAGTTGTAAATATTATCAGTTTGCTGGTCATTTCACGGCTTTCCACTGGTAATGTCTGTGATTACAAACGGCAGGAAATGTAGAAAGAATCTATTAACTTTTATTTCAAGTGGTTCTTCCAAGTTTTTAATCATTTCTGGAAACTCTTATTGCCTATTTTAAGAGTTTTACCACAACTAGAGAGTTTTCTTAAAACTATGTACTGGAACCGGAAGGATTTTAACTGAGTCATACAAAAGTCGCCAGAGTAATTCGGCCTCAATTGTAAACATAAGCTGTATAGTCCTCACTTACAGCCTTTCTACACAAATTTTGAGCTGTATAAACAAGAATTCCTAATATTTGAAAGCAAATTAAAGGGAAAACGCTCCCTACAGTGCCCGGAGTTGTAAATATTATCAGTTTTCTGGTCATTTCACGTCTTTCCAATGGTAATGTCTGTGATTACAAACGGCAGGAAATGTAGAAAGAATCTATTCACTTTTATTTCAAGTGGTTCTTCCAAGTTTTTAATCATTTCTGGAAACTCTAATTGCGTATTTTAACAGTTTTACCACAACTAGAGAGTTTTCTTACAAATATGTACTGGAACCGGTATGATTTTAACTGAGTCATCCAAACGTCGCCGGAGTATTCGGCTTCAATTGTAAACATAAGCTGTATAGTCCTCACTAACAGGGTTGCTACACAAATTTTGAGCTGTATAATCAATAATTCCTAATATTTGAAAGCAAATTCAAGTGAAAACGCTCCCTAAAGTCCCTGGAGTTGTAAATATTATCAGTTTGCTGGTCATTTCACGGGTTTCCACTGGTAATGTCTGTGATTACAAACGGCAGGAAATGTAGGAAGAATCTATTAACTTTTATTTCAAGTGGTTCTTCCAAGTTTTTAATCATTTCTGGAAACTCTAATTGCGTATTTTAAGAGTTTTACCACAACTAGAGAGTTTTCTTAAAACTATGTATTGGAACCGGAAGGATTTTAACTGAGTCATACAAAAGTCGCCAGAGTAATTCGGCCTCAATTGTAAACATAAGCAGTATAGTCCTCACTTACAGGCTTTCTACACAAATTTTGAGCTGTATAAACAAGAATTCCTAATATTTGAAAGCAAATTCAAGGGAAAACGCTCCCTAAAGTGCCCGGAGTTTTAAATATTATCAGTTTGCTGGTCATTTCTTGGCTTTCCTCTGGTAATGTCTGTGAATACAAACGGCAGGAAAAGTAGGAAGAATCTATTAACTTTTATTTCAAGTGGTTCTTCCAAGTTTTTAATCATTTCTGGAAACTCTAATTGCGTATTTTAAGAGTTTTACCACA
>NW_027669544.1:15000-26337 GCF_964212035.1 Myotis nattereri | reverse complement strand
ACATATGTTGGTTGTTGGTTTTTGTGGGGTTTTATTAGAAGGGTCATGTGTATGTAGACTTCAATGAGCCAGAGGCTGAACCAAAGGGGGAGAATGATGATTTTTATTTTTTTAAAAATATATTTAATTGACATTTTTAGAGAGAGGAAGGGAGAGGGATAGAGAGTTGGAAACATCGATGAGAGAGAAACATCCATCAGCTGCCTCCTGCACACTCCCTACTGGGCATGTGCCCGCAACCAAGGTACCTGCCCTTGACCGGAATTGAACCTGGGACCCTTGAGTCCGCAGGCTGATGCTCTATCCCAGTGATGGCGAACCTATGACACAACTCTTTTTTTTTTTTTTTTTTGGTTGATTTTTCTTTGTTAAATGGCATTTAAATATATAAAATGAATATCAGAAATATAAGTCTTTGTTTTACCATGGTTGCAAATATCAGAAAATTTCTATATGTGACAGGGCACCAGAGTTAAATTAGGGTTTTTCAAAATGCTGGCATGCCGATCACAAAAGGTTCACCATCGCTGCTCTGTCCACTGAGCCAAACCGGTTAGGGCGAGAATGATGATTTTTTAAAAGGGAACATCCCGAGAGGAATCTCATCTTGAGACCGAGTGAACGTATGTATGTTTGCCAACAGTCCTTCCTCCATGATGAACTTCCACGACAGAGCCCGAGCGACCCGATTTATGGGGGGCCCGCCCCCGCTCAGAATGGCCTCAAGCAGCCCCAGAGGCTGGCAGAGACGCCTCTCACACTCGGCTAGGCTCACTACCCATGTGTCTCCTCCGTAGATGGGGAACCAGGCCGCGGTACCTTGAGAGTCCCCTTTTTGGGGGTACATACTCACCAAAACTTGGGAGAAATTAGACTCAGGGGGTCCCTCCATCCAAGAAAATTAAAAAAAAAAAAAGGCTAATCTTCTCTGGCAACCTACTCCACCCCCCCCCCACCCCCACCCCCACCCCCCCCCCACCCCCCACCCCCGCCCCGCTAGAAAGCGGACGAGGGAGAGGTTTGGCCAATTCCTGGCACCACGGAGTTGAATGCTACCCATCCTGCCTGCAGCTAGACCCATTTTGGAATGTTAGGGGCACGCCCCGTCTTTCCAGGCCCCTGTGGGCACGACCGCCTTCCTGGTTATCCTTGTCTTTTTGTGTGTGTGTGTGTGTGCGGGTGATGTAAAGTGCTTTATATTGCTGAGGATCCCAAGAGCTTCAAGGCCGCTGTCTAGGGGCTGGCAGTGAAATCCCCTACCCAGCGGAGGCTTTTGTGAGCAGGGACGGCTGGGACTTGAGCATTTCAGCCCCATGGAAGGCATGGCGGTGTGGTTGGGGGTGAGGGGAGGTAGGAAGAGGCACAAGGTGAGCGGGGGTGGGGGGTGGGGGGAGGGGGAGCAGACTGTGCTCGTCTCCCCAACTCTGAGCTCAGTGCATTCACCGACGTCACCATGGGAGCCTGGAATGGGCCATGGTGGGAGTATTTACGCCACAGAAATTGCCCAGATGCTACATGCAAGGATCCTCCCTGCCCGGAAAACTGGTTTCCCGGGGCACCCACCGGGAGCATGCCGCACCTCCTGAGCTGGTTCTGAGTCCACCGCAAGCCTGGCTGCTGTGACGAGCTGCCACTCCCCCATGTGGGGCAGTGCCATCTCCCACCACCTGGACAGAACACAGGTGGGCTGGACCAAGGGGGACCTGACCTGGGGATCCCGTCCCTGCCTGGAGCCTGCCCTGGCTTGGCAGCCTCAGCCTGTCTGTCCACTGAGAGCTTCAGCCCCGGACTGAAGTGGTGTCCGCCGAAAGGCAGCTCGGAGCTGAGGATAAAACCCTTTTGCTCAGTGGCTCCCAGCAGGCAAGAGGGCCACGTGTAGCCACTCAGAGGTCATGAGGGCTTGGTCACCCAGGGCTGACCAAGGGCAGCTGTGGGGGCTGAGATGAAAGGATTGGCCTCGGGGGTGGGGTGGGGGTGGGGGTGGTCTGAGTGATTCACCGCAGGTCCTGGGAACCAGGCTGTGTGGAGAGTGGAGAGCCAGGCGCACACCTGTGTGCAGAACCAGGGCAGGAGAGAGAGCCCAGCTCCCAGATGGGGGAGGGAAATGACCGGCCAGGGTGGGACAGCCCCCACAGACACAGATTTCCGCTGGACCCACAGGGACCTTGGGGCTCAAATACACTCACAGGAAGCAACTCGGCTTTCCCCCTGCCCGCGTGACTCCGCTCTCCCCCGCCCCTCCCCGCCGCAGGCCCAGAGGCTCAGTTCAGCACTGAGAGGGAAGCCCCTGACCTGAGGGCTGAGGGGAAGGGAGCTGGGGTGGGGGATGGGGAGCAGGGGGTGGGGTAGGGAGCAAGCGGGAGGGGAGGAGGTCAGGGCGATTCCTTCCAATGGATCTCTCTCCGAGGCTTCATTCAAATGCAGAGAGCTCTCCGGTGACGTCAGGGCCTCGGACCTCGCCTCGGGCTTCTCTGAGTCCCCCACCCTCAGGCCCGCCCGCAGCTCACCAACTTCAGGGAGGGAAGGAGGCTGTTTGAGAAACCGACCAGCCAGTCTGGGTGGAAAAGAGTGCCCTCTACCTGCCAACCCAGGAACCAGCCCTCACCCGTTTGGGAATGCCGCGAAGGGGTGGGGAGCGGGAGGGAGGGGTTTGAGGGGGCGTGAGTCCAGGGTCCGAGGCGAAGATCAACAGTAGATCTCGGCGTCTTAGATCCCCTGGGAAGAGAGGCATAGGTAGGAGTGGAGTGATGAAGACCCCCGGAGGCCTGGGGAAGGATGATTTGACTCAATAACCCCGGGTCACCGGACCAGCCAGCACACTCTGTTCCAGTTGCCGGTTTTTATCATCCATCCCTCCACCCCCGCGCCCCCCAGGTTCGATTCAGGCCAGGGGCAGCGGTCTGGATCCCCAGCGTGCCGCCCCCCCCCCCCACCCCCGCCACCTCCCAGTAGGGGGTGTGCAGAAGGCAATGGATCCATGATTATCTTTCCTCATTGATCTCTCTCTCTCTCTCTCTCTCTCTCTCTCTCTCTCTCTCTCTTCCTCTTTGAAATCAATAAGAACACTATATATATGATTGACCTTTTTCACGGAAGGTAGCGGCCTAGGATGTGACTACCCACCATCACTGTTTTCTAGTTAAACTTTTAATTTCCGTCCATGGATGTATGGATGTGTGGATGGATGGATGTGTCCTCCCTCCCTCCCTCCCTCCCTCCCTCCCTCCCTCCCTCCCTCCCTCCGCCCACCCGTCCGCTCACCCGCTTTCCACGGGAAATCCTCAGTCTCATATCACACACTCACTGGTGATTTCACTCGCTGCCTCCTTGCTCCCCGTGAAAAAGAGGAAGGAAAATGGACAAACCTGAAAGAGCCCCAGAGGCGGCAACTGTGAAGCAAGTGCACGCACATGTGTGCGTGTGTGGCATTTGTCAACAACGTAAGAAATGTTCCAACCTGTGAAGAATTTCTGTGAGTGTCTTTCAGCCAAACTGTTCAGAAATGTCGCACACACGGCGAGAAGCACAATGTCAATGGTTGGAGATGATGTTCTGAGGCATGGCAATGTCGCCCCCCCCCTCCCTATTTTATACACTCCAATCCATAGAGGAGACCGTACGTACGTGGGTTACATGAAATCGACTGGTGACATTTTAGGGAGACGGGAGAAAGCAGAGCGGGCAACAACCAACACCACCACCCCACCACCACCCCGCCTCTCCCTCCCCCTCCCGCCCCCACACACAGGTGTCCTCTCATTGGGCGAAGCACCTGTGACTCTAAAGTCGTGATCCCGACCCCGGGACTTGTATTAAAAATCAAGCTAAAGGAGTGTGAATGTAAACTGTAGGCTTATCAAAGGTTCAGAGGAGGTCTGTGTTTACCACCATTGAAAGAAAACAAACCAAGAAAGAGATCAAGGGTCAAAACAGCCTCTCTTGGACTGGGAGTGAGAGAGCTCCTGCATCTGTCCAAGAGGGTCATCGGCAGTGTGCAAAGCCAGGGTTCAGCAACAGGGGATATTGTCTTCCTCTCAGGGATCCTGAGAAGTCTCCATGACAGTAAGGGGGTGGGTAGGGGGTGGGTGCTGTCGTTAAAGAGGCAAGGCGAACAGGGAGAGTTTGATTCAGATCAAGGGCTCATGCCTGCCCAGGTCATGGTCTCGAGCCCCACTAGGGGGCATGCAGGAGCTGGCCAATCCATAATTCTCTCTCATGGATGATGTTTCTATCTCTCTCCCTGGCTCCCTCTCCCTTCCTCTCTGAAATCAATGAAAATACATCTTAAAAAAAAAAAAAAAAAAAAAGGAAGCATGTGTCTATCATTTTACTTTTTTAAAAAAATATTTTATTGATTTCAGAGAGGAAGGGAGAGAGAAAGAGAGAGAGAAACATCAGCGATGAGAGAAAATCGTGGATTGTCCGCCTCCAGCATGTCCCTCACAGCTAGGGCTATCATTTCACTTTTTATCCAATCCCACAGGACCCCCCCACCGCCACCGCCACTCCCCACCCCACTCCACCCCACCTTTGCCTCCCTCCCTCCCTCCCTCCCTCCTTTATTTATCACCAGTGGATTGTCTGTAACCCGCTTACATCTCCTCCTTGGATTGTCGTGTATAAAACAAAGTGCCGCCCCGGCCTGTTTTGGTCAGTGGGTAGAGCATCGGCCTGGGGACCCGAAGGGTCCGGGGTTCCATTCCAGTCCAGGGCGCAGGCCCGGGTCACGGGCTTGATCCCCAGTAGGGGGTGTGCAGGAGGCAGCAGATGGGTGATTCTCTCTCATGGTAGATGCTTCTATGGCTCTCTCTCCCTCCCTCTCCCTTCCTCTCTGAAATCAATGAAGATATATTTTTAAAAGCCACACAAATGTATTCTTGCACTTCCATGTAGTAAAAAGCATACTTGTACAATGTTTCATACTTGCATTTTGTGTTATTAAAACAGTGACGGGCATGGGGGGAAGGGGAGTACTGGGCCGGCCCCGGGGGCGGGGGCGGGTGGGGGGGGGCGCAGCAAAGATGCTAAACTTCTGCGGGAGGCCGCCCCCCCCCCCCCCACCCCACCCCCCGGACTGCACGCGGAGCGGAAAAGCATGTAGTCAGATTTGGCCTTCTTCAGGTTCCCGAGGGATCCGGCCAGATGCCAGAAGTGGGTGGGAAATCGTAGGAGAGCAGACTTAGAAGATAAAACACCTGAACAACTAAATAAACATTATGGATGATGTGCCAAACACTCCGAGACCTCTGTGATCTGTAGAACTAGTCCTTATAGGACAGTTCTTTGAGATAACGCAATACCAACACTAGGTGATCTTACCAGTCAACTTTACCCGTTCTTTACCCTGCCCAAACAAGTCTCCCTCTCCCTGGGAGTCAAGCTTGTGTGCCAACAGCGGTAGGTAGGGGTACCTAACCGACCGAGGGCTGTTTTAAAATCAGATACTCTCCCCTTTCAATGAGTGCATGGGACAGGGGCAACCTATATTTATTTTCCTGGTCAAATCGTCCCCAATTCACCTGATAGGGAGAGAGAGGTTTGTGTTTGTCTGTCTGTCTGTCTGTGTGTTTTTGTCTTTAAGCCAGTGATGCCAACATATGTTTGGTTGCTGGTTTTCGTGGGTTTGTTTGTTTGCTTGTTTTTTTTTAGAAGGGTCATGTGTATGTAGACTTCAATGAGCCAGAGGCTGAACCAAAGGGGGAGAATGATGATTTTTATTTTTTTAAAAATATATTTTATTGATATTTTTAGAGAGAGGAAGGGAGAGGGATAGAGAGTTAGAAACTTCGATGAGAGAGAAACATCCATCAGCTGCCTCCTGCACACTCCCTACTGGGGATGTGCCCACAACCAAGGTACATGCCCTTGACCGGACTGGAACCTGGGACCCTTGAGTCCGCAGACTGAGGCTCTATCCCAGGGGTGGGCAAACTTTTTGACTCGAGGGCCACAATGGGTTCTTTTTTTTTTTTAAATATATTTTATTGATTTTTCACAGAGAGGAAGGGAGAAGGATAGAGAGTTAGAAACATCGATGAGAGAGAAACATCGAACAGCTGCCTCCTGCACATCTCCCACCGGGGATGTGCCCACAACCCAGGTACATGCCCTTGACCGGAATCGAACCTGGGACCTCTCAGTCCGCAGGCCGACGACGCTCTATCCACTGAGCCAAACCGGTTTCGGCCACAATGGGTTCTTAAACTGGACCGGAGGGCCGGAACAAAAGCATGGATGGAGTGTTTGTGTGAACTAATATAAATTCAAAGTAAACATCATTACATAAAAGGGTACGGTCTTTTTTTTTTTTTTTTTTTTTTTTTAGTTTTATTCATTTCAAACGGCCCGTAGTTTGCCCACGGCTGCTCTATCCACTGAGCCAAACCCGTTAGGGCGAGAATGATGATTTTTAAAAAGGGAACATCCCCAGAGGAACCTCATCTGGAGACCGACTGAACGTATGTTTGCCAACCGCCCTTTCTCCATGATGAACTTCCACGAGAGCCCGAGCTACCCGATTCGTGGGGGAACCGCCCCACTCAGAATGGCCCCAAACAGCCCCAGAGGCTGGCAGAGATGCCTCTCGCTCTCGGGCTCGCTACCCATGTGTCTCTGTAGATGGGGAACCGGGCCGCGGTAACTTGAGAGTCCCCTTTTGGGGGGTACATACTCACCAACACGTGGGAGAAATGAGACTCAGGGGATCCCTCCAGGGGAGAAAAAAAAAGAGGGTAATGTTCTTTGGCAACCTAGCCCGGCCCCCGCTCTAAAGCAGACCATGGAGAGCTTTGGCCATTTCCTGGCACCAGGGTTGAATGCTACCCACGCTGTGTGCAGGGTTGAGCCGAGAGAGGCGATTGTGGAAGAGCACCTAAATAGACGGGGCGGGAGGCCAGGGTGGGGGTGGGGGTGGGGGGAGGCTACAGGAGAGCAGAACGGGCCTTGGGCCTCACAAACTCAGAGACCCAAAGTAACCGCCAAAGATGGTCTGAAATGAAAACTCTTGTCACTAAAAGCAGTGGATGGCAGGTAGCCATTTGCTAATCTGGAATCTTCCCTGCTTTGACCAAAGTCCACCTTTACCTTCACTAATCCCGTCTTTGGCCCAATAGGAGAAGTATATTCCTTTGGAATGTCAGAGGCACGCCCGTCTTTCCAGACCCCTGACCTGAGGGTTGAGAGGAAGGGAGCTGGGGTGGGGGATGGGGAGTAGAGGGTGGGGTAGGGAGCAAGCGGGAAGGGAGGAGGTCAGGGCGATTCATTCCAATGGATCTCTCTCCGAGGCTTCATTCAAATGCAGAAAGCTCTCCGGTGACGTCAGGGCCTCGGACCTCGCCTCGGGCTCTCTGAGTCCCTCCCCTCAGGCCCGCAGCTCACCAACTTGAGGGAGGGAAGGAGGCTGTTTGAGAAACCGGCCCGGCCTGTCCGGGTGGAAAAGAGTGCCCTCTACCTGCCAACCCAGGAACCAGCCCTCACCCGTTTGGGAATCCCGCGAGGGAGTGGGGAGCCGGAGGGAGGGGTTTGAGGGGCGTGAGTCCAGGGTCCAAGGCGAAGATCAACAGTAGATCTCGGCGTCTTAGATCCCCTAGTTGGAGAGGCATAGGTAGGAGTGGAGCGATGAGGGCCCCGGGGAGGCCTGGTGAGGGATGATTTGACTCAATAACCCCTGGTCACCAGACCGGCCAGCACACTCTGCTCCAGTTGCCGGTTTTTATCATCCATCCCTCCACCCCCGCGCCCCACCCCCCACGGCTCACACCGCTCCAAGTGTGCCACTCACGACAGACACCCTTTTATCATTCATCTTTAACTTCCCCGTGGACGGACGGACGAACGGATGGATGAATGGATGTGTTAACATAAAAAAATAATCAAATCTGTGGAGAATGTCTGTGAGTTCATTTGAGGCAATTGCCAGGAAGCAGATTCTCAACATATTGGGATAACACTCCGTAGAATGGAGGGTGTGTGTGTGTGTGTGTGTGTGTGTGTGTGTGTGTGTTAACCTTGTTGTATACATGTCAAGCAAAAGAGGAGATGTAAGTGGTTGGTGATAGATGAGGGAGGCCAGAGAAGGCAAAGCGGGGGGTGTGTGTGTGTGTGTGTGTGTGTGTGTGTGTGTGTGTGTGGTGGTGTTGGAAACCTCTGGGATTGGATAAAAATTAAAATAAAATGACAGACACATACTTCTCTTACTTAGGTTGGTGTAGGATAAGTAACGGTCAGCAATGTACTCAATAAAAATGAGGGGATTTAACAAGGAAAATTACACCCTAGCCGGTTTGGCTCAGTGGATTTAGAGCGTCGGCCTGCAGGCTAAAGGGTCCCAGGTTTTATTCAGGCCAAGGGCACATGCACAGGTTGCGGGCTGGATCCCCAGCGATCCCCCCCCCCCCCCCCCGGCCCCACCTCCCAGTAGGGGGTGTGCAGGAGGCAGTGGATCAATGATTATCATCTTTCATCCTCTCTGTCTCTCTCTCTCTCTCCATCTTTGAAATCAATAAAAACACTATAAAAAAGTAAAAGATTGACCTTGGTCAGGGAAGGTAGCGGCCTAGGACATGACTACTCACCATCACTGTTTGTTAAACTTTTAATTTCCGTCCATGGATGCATGGATGGATGGATGGATGGATGGATGGATGGATGGATGTGTCCTCCCTCCCTCCCTCCCTCCCTCCCTCCCTCCCTTCCTCCCTCTGCCCACCCGTCCGCTCACCCGCTTTCCACGGGAAATCCTCAGTCTCATATCACACACTCACTGGTGATTTCAGTCGCTGCCTCCTTGCTCCCCGTGAAAAAGAGGAAGGAAAATGGACAAACCTGAAAGAGCCCCAGAGGCGGCAACTGTGAAGCAAGTGCACGCACATGTGTGCGTGTGTGGCATTTGTCAACAACGTAAGAAATGTTCCAACCTGTGAAGAATTTCTGTGAGTGTCTTTCAGCCAAACTGTTCAGAAATGTCGCACACACGGCGAGAAGCACAATCTCAACGGTGGGAGATGATGTTCTGAGGCATGGCAATGTCGCCCCCCCCCCCCCTATTTTATACACTCCAATCCAAAGAGGAGACCGTACGTGGGTCACATGAAATCGACTGGTGACATTTTAGGGAGGCGGGAGAAAGCAAAGCGCCCCCCCCCCCCCCACACACACACACGTGTCCTCTCATTGGGCGAACCACCGTGACTCTAAAGTCGTGATGCTCACCCCGGGAGTTGTATTAAAAATCAAGCTAAAGGAGTGTGATTGTAAACTGTAGGCTTATCAAAGGTTCAAAGGAGGTCTGTGTTTACCACCATTGAAAGAAAACAAACCAAGAAAGAGATCAAGGGTCAAAACAGCCTCTCTTGGACTGGGAGTGAGAGAGCTCTTGCATCTGTCCAAGAGGGTCATCGGCAGTGTGCAAAGCCAGGGTTCAGCAACAGGGGATATTTTCTTCCTCTCAGGGATCCTGCGAAGTCTCCATGACAGTAAGTGGGTGGGTGCTGTCATTGAAAAGGCTAGGTGAGCAGGGAGAGCTATGGCATTTACAGGCATACTCTATCTACTTTTCCTTTCACAGCATTTACACAATGCATTAATGTTTAGTTTTGAACGGCATTACTTCTTGAGTCTCCTCCTCCTCCTCCTCCTCCTCCTCCTCCTCCTCCTCCTCCTCCTCCTGCAGCAGCAGCAGCAGATGGCTGTTGTTTCCAATTCTTTGGTTGATACTCAGGTGTAGGACGAATGTATGTATGTATGTATGTATGTATGTATGTATGTATGTATACTGTGTGTGAGCCCCAGGATGGACAGAATCTCGGGGGGGGGGGGGGCGGCGAGTGGAATAGACTGGAGTGGAGTGGAGGAGATCAGGAACAAGAGGAAGGGATAGAGTTGGAGGGAGGCAGGAGGGAAGCTGGGGAAGAGAGAATGACAAAATGCCAAAGGACCTCGTTAGTTAATGACACCGGGCATGGCTATTATTCTGAGTTTTTTGTTTGTTTTCCTCGAATGCCACCTACGCAGAAAACAATCTGTGTGAAGTTAAACTAAGGTCACCCAAACAAGAATAAAAACTACCCATTGACTGCAAGGCTATGTAGTAGGTCGCCCACTGCTTGCACTTGGCAGAGACTCAAATCTGAGGCAAGGGGTATTAGCGGGGAAGCTGGAGTAGAAGAGGGAGAGGTGTGTGACGTATTCCATGAGGTGGAGCACATTTGCACACCCCCCCCCCACCCCCCGCCTTGGAATGAAGTTTAGGGGGTCTGTGGGGGCGGAAGGGCTGAAAAAGTAGAGGAAAAAAGGAAGGAAGGAAGGAAGGAAGGAAGGAAGGAAGGAAGGAAGGAAGGAAGGGAGGAAGGAAGGGAAAGAAAGAAGAAAGGAAGGAAAGAATAAGAAAAAGAAAGAGGAAAGTCCTCAGTTCAGTCCTGACTATGAGTTTCTGGGGCATGGCATGGCACGGCACGGCACACCCGGTCGGTCACCGCCAGTGGTGTGGTTTGTGGTCCACTTCAGTCCATCTAATACCTTTCCTGGCTGGGGAGAGTTCCTATGGATCACAAGGACAAACCCAAAGGACGACAAAGTTCAGAATGCCCAATTCACGTCTGCCCATTTCTACATGACAAAGCCATCCATAGTGTCCAAGTGACGTGACCTGCATTTTTCATGTCTGGAAAAGAAGTTTCCATTTGAGGTACAGGTACTGCTTTGTGTTATTTATAATTGATGTGCCTCCATCCAAAGTGGTAGTATGGCGATCCACTGTCTTCCATTCACGCGCCTCTGTCTGCGGCCTGCGCAAGCGCTGTCCCTGATTTAGCTCCGCCCTGTCCCTGTGACGACAACGGACCAACCCGGCCCTCTGGTCGACCTCGCTTTGAGGCTTATAAAAGCGGTCGCCAGGAAGGTGGGGGTGGCGCATGACAAGGACAGGTTGCATCGTCATCACGTCATCACCAGGGTGGTGAGAACGCAGGGTCGGCCACGGGACGGGGGGGGGGGGGGGGCGGGGGGGGGTTTGGAAGCTTCATATTCATATTCTCTCTCTCTCTCTCTCTCTCTCTCTCTCTCTCTCTCTCTCTCTCTCTCTCTCTCTCCACCTAGCAGTCAAGAAGAACAGACACTTCCACACCATGCGAATGAAGGACTGTCAGAGTTTGAAATTTCCTCCACGAGCGAATAAGGGGCGATTTAGGAATTTCCTTTAAGTGAACACGCCCCGCACTGTGCCGCCGCCGCCTGGAAACATCCCTAAAGGGTTGAAGGGTTGATAGTAATAGAAACAGGAATGGTAAGCATTGCAACGTGTTTCCTGGGGTTTTGTTTGTTTGAGAGACCTATAAATGT
>NW_027669544.1:0-2500 GCF_964212035.1 Myotis nattereri | reverse complement strand
GAGAGAGCGCGCGGGAGGAGCGAGCCCGTGCCGCCTCTGGGCTTCGTCCTCTTGCCTCACCGGGGGCCTCCGTCCACAGTTAGCTAAAAGAGAGCCCGCGGTGTCGCGTCGGGAACACCGGCACGACGCAAGGAAAAAAAAACAAAAAAAACCAGCAACGGAAGAACAGGCGGCAGCAAAAAAAAAAAATTCAACTCTCACGGTCAGCCAGCGGCCGGCACCCGCTGACTCGGCCCCGTCGCGGTCGCCCGCGCGGCACACGTTGCGAGGGCCCGGCCCCCCTCCCGCGAGGGGGACGGGCGTGCCTTCCCCTTACCCGGACAGACTCCCCCGGGGCTCCCCCCTCCGGCGCACCGCCGACAGCGGCGGCCCGGATGGGGGCGCTCGCGGGGAGCGGGAAACGACACCACCAGCTCGGCCTCGGGCACCTGCAGGACCGTCCCGGAGCGCTCCAGGGGCACCCACCGAGAGCCAAGGCGAAACAGCGACCGCACGCCCAACGGGGGAGGCACGTGCGGCGCGACGACGGGACACCCCCTCCCCGCCGCGGGGAAGGGCGCCCGCGACAGCGGCAAGCCGGGAAAGGCGAGCGGAGGGTGTCCGCTGCGTCATAGAGACCACGGGCGTGACACCGAGGTCGGGCCGGGTTCCGCACCCCTTTCCCCTTCCACGCACCGCCGTCGGACGGGGGAGGAGGAGAGGAGAGGGGCCCGCGGACAGAGCGAGAAGAGCGGTCCCATTCGCCAAGGAATGTCCGTCCCTCGGCTGGCGCGGCTTAGGCCCGGCCCGGGAGAGCGCGACGTCACCACATCGATCGGTCGGCAACAGAAAACGGGGCGGGGAGCCGCCAGCGAGGCAGCCCCCCCTGCGAGAAGAAGGGAAACGAGGCGGGGACAACCGTCCGGAACACGAGCCTGCGCTTCAGCCTCGCCACGTAAGCCCTTCGCTCTCTTCTCACGCAGAGGAGGGAGAGGGGCACGGTCCGCCGGGTCGGGGCCCGAGACGTACAGAAGCCGGCGCGCGCAGGCCCGAGGCGTACGGCTTTCGCTCGCGCGGCCCGGACGCGGGGGGAGTCAGGCTTCGGGTCGCGGCCGAGAAGCTCCCGGGGACACCCCCCCGCCGTCCAATCACCCGAGGACAGCGTGCCCACAGTCATCTCGTGGTACAAAATGCCAACTTTAGGCAAAACATGGACGGTGCCCGGTGTCGGGGGCCTCTGTGTACAGATCACGCCGCACTCCCGGAAGCGAGTCGCGGCCACCAGAGACCCCACGGGACCCCATCGCCACCGAAGAAGGGCGGGGGGGGGGGGGCAAGAGAAAGGGACGGGGCTATCTGGTCGACCCCCCACCCCCCACCCCAAAGCCCGTTAAGAGCGTGCCTCGGACAGGCGGCAGCAAGAGGAGAGGGCCGGGCCGTCCACGGCCTCACCTCACCACTTGGCACGCGCGGGCAACGGCCCGGTCAAACGCGCTTCCGAATCGGGACTTTGAAAAAATTCCGCGGGGCGCCTAGAACCACCGTGTCAACGGAAGGCCCGGCCACGGCATCGGCCCAAGCCCGCTCGCGGAAAAAACCAAGAACCGTATCTGACGACCGGGGCCACGCGTGCGCCCGTACCGACCCGCCTCGCCCTCCGCCGCCCTCCACGCACCGCCCGTGCCGGGCCCCACCTACGGAGCTCCGAGACTCGGATAACGGCCACAAAGTCGAGCCCGGTGACCGCGGCACACTCGGGCACTCGCACGCCCGTGCAGCCGGGTAGACCCCTGAACGCGCGCACGCTCCCGCCTCCGGATCGGGACTTTGAAAAATTTCGCGGAAGGCGCCTCTGACGGACGGACGGACGGACGGACGGACGGACGGACGAACCCGCAGGAGCGGGCGCGAACACACGGCACGGGTCGCCCGGCACCTCACGCAGGCACGCGCCCGCGCCGAAATCAATACAAGCGGGAGTGGGGGGGGGGGCGCCTCGGGCAGGACGGCGTCCCGGCGCAAGCCACCCTCTCCGGCTACGCCCGCGGCGGCGGCCCCGGTCGGTCCCCGCGGAGGGGCGACAGCGAGTGCCGGGCCACCCGTCCCGGCGGCGGCGGCGGCGGCGGCGGCGGCGGCGGCGGCGGCGGCGGCGGGCACTCACGCCTTCAATGGCCCCGCAGGTCCAATCTCCGGAGAACCGGACAGGCACCGACGGAGCGGCGCGAGGCAACCTCTGCGGCTACGCCCGCGGCGGCGCCGGCGGCGGCGGCGGCCCCGGTCGGTCCCCGCGGAGGGGTAACAGAGTGCTGGTCGACCCGTCCTAGCCGTCCACCACCGCGGCGGCGGCAGCCACTCACTCCTTCAGCATTGCTGCAGGTCCAATATCCGGAGAACGGGCCGGGCACCGACAGACCGGCGCCGCCGGCACGATCTCGACAGCGCCGCCGGCACCCTGGAAGTTGGCCTCGGGCACTGCAGCCGCTTCCCCTCCCTAGATGCTCCGCAAGGAAGAAACGATATA
>NW_027669545.1:0-26417 GCF_964212035.1 Myotis nattereri | reverse complement strand
TCACATTGAAATGCAAACCAAACATTCAGTGAATCCTCTTAACACCAGGACTCATCTTAAAAATAAGCAGGATGCTGTAACCGGTGTGGCTCAATGGATGGAGCGTCGGCCTGCGGACTGAGGGGTCCCAGGTTCGATTCCAGTCAAGGGCATGTACCTTGGTTGTGGGCACATCCCCAGTAGGGGGTGTGCAAGTGGCAGCTGGTCGATGTTTCTAACTCTCTATCCCTCTCGATTCCTCTCTGTAAAAAATCAATAAAATATATATTTAAAATTTTTTTCTAAAAATCAGTAGAATATATTTAAAGAAAAATAAGCAGGAGAAGAAGCAGAGCCTACCCAGGGCTTAGGGTGTGAGAAAGGCAGGGGCAGAGAGAGGGAAACATTTCCGATGGGCGTGTGAGAGGTTCCATGGAAAGCAAAATCCTTTCAGAGGGTTCCAGGAGGAGAGGAGAGGAGGCAGCAATCAGGAGAGCTCTGACCCGAATGAATTTCCTGGCCAGGTTTGCCTTAAAACTCAGCTCTGAGCATATAGACACTCCCATTATTAACTTTAAACACTACCCCAACTCTTCAGAAAATTCTTAGAATGTAAATTAAATCCACCCTCGTTAGCCTGTATGTTAAGGCCCATCAACACCACCTTCAACTTTCCTACAGACTCGTTTCCTGTGATGCCTCTTCAGGTTCCCCCAAGTCAAAGTGGATGGCCCCAGATCTGCCTTGAATATGCCCAATACTTCACAGACCTTCTCAACACACACACGCACACGCGCACACACACACTCACGCACACACGCACGTTGCGTTTGTCTCTGCTTTCGCTGTTCTACCTGCCTAGATACTCTCACTACCTGGGTACATTTCTCTTTTTCAAAATGGCACGGATCCTTCATGGTTGGCCCACAGCTAATATGGCCTCCCAGACGTGACTCCCCCGTCCCCTGAACTTCACTCGTTAAGGAACCCTTCTTTTTTGAATCTCCATCACGTAACAGTCTCCCGCCCGTGCAGCTGAGCGTGCCTCCGGGTGCCCAGCGCATGGCTCCGCACTCTCCCGTGGCAGGAGTCACAGTCCATACGGTCCGTTGTTGATGGGCTTGTCCTCTGCCCCTTCCCTCTGCCCTCCCGAACTAGATCCTGAACTCCTTGAAGGGGACTTCAGTTTTATTCTTCTCTCTGTTGCCTGCACACCGCATTTCACATTAGGTAGCACAGTATGGTTTTGCTGACTTGTTCTAAATTGAAATACGCTACGACTGCAGCATACGGCATTGAAGGGCTTCCCGACAAAGACGAAGAAGTTAGGAGATTCTTCCCTGGATATTTCCCAGGGAGAACAGCTTCCATCTGGGAAGAATCACCCAGGACGAAGGGAGTTGGGTCAAATAAGGCTCCCAAAGGACCTGGTCATCTCAAGAAGCCTGTCCTGCCACCTAAGACTGTCGGGAAGACAGTGACCGTTGCTTCCCAGGTTCTCTTGGGAAACCTGCCTGTAGCTCCCAGGGCCCCAGGGGGTCATCTCAGGCCAGGCATCTGGGGAGGAATCCCCTTCTCGTGGCCTTAGGATTCAGGTCCCCCTGCCCATCCATCCCTCAGAGAAGTGTGTTTGTGTCCCTTTTTCTGTCCCTCTCCCTCACCACCACCCTCGACATTCCAGCCTAGGGCAGGGGGAGGCCAGCAGACACAAAGCCCTCTGTGTATGGGGTGGTATGTGTACCCCACCCTCCACCCAGAGGACACAATGCTCCTTCTGCTCCCTGCAGTCAGCCCCCTACCACCACCTCTCAACTGCACATGCCAGGCTGCAATTGGTTACTGGCTCAGGACAGCCCCCTCATACTGGGGCCCTGGGGGATTTTAAGCGGGTTCCAGGAACCCCCCGCTCAGTTCCTGGTCCCCCACTCTCCCAACCCTGCAGACCCTGCCCCAGCTATGGCTCCTGGGGCTCCCTCGTCCAGCCCCAGTTCTATCCTGGCCGCACTGCTCTTCTCCTCATTGGGTAAGTGGAACCACCCCAGCCTGGGGCCCTGGGACTCAGGTTCTCTCTGCAAACTTCCCACTGCCTTCCCTGTACTGCCCACTGCAATTAAAGGAAGAGTGAGAAGGATCAGGAAGGGGATATTCTATTCAGAGAAAAAATATATAGTTTGGAGGGAGGCATAAAGGTATTCTATGAAGGGAGAAGGTAAAAGAGAATGTAGAGAGCTTCCCTGAGGTGGACCATACTAGACCCAGGTTGGGAATTGGTAACATGGCCCAGAGCCATGCTGAGGGCCTGGGGGAAGCAATGTTAGAGCAAGATTAGGACCAGGGTCAGACACCTGAGTCTGGTTCCTACTCATGGTCTAGTACAGAGGTACCAACCCTTCGTTTCCATGAAGGGAAAATCCAGGGGTTGTGATCTAAGGAAAGGTCCCAGGTTTGTGGTCCCAGCTCCTTGGGTCCTTTGCCTCTGGGTGCCTCAGTTTCTCTCTGTGGATCAATTGTCTATTATGTGGGCGAAAGGAGTGGGAGGAAGGGTTTATGAGATTCTAGGATTTTGTTCATTGAAAGCTGTCTTCCTTCATAAGTTGATCGACCCCTTCCTTGCCCCATGGTAGATGTTGGGTGAGCAAGAGAAGGTCAAAGCAGGGTGATTGAACGGGTCCTTCTTCTCTGAACTGTTCTGGAGCAGCAGGCAAATGGGTGGGGCTGCTCGGGATGGCCAACGTTCTCTGCTGTCAACTTCTTGGTCCTCAACCCAAACCCAGACTCTTCTGGGCTGTACTGGACTATTCAGGGCCCCTGAGGAAATGCTGGGGAAAGGCGTGGAGAGGGGGAGTGTTCTGTCCCAGCACCGGCCCCACTCACTGAGCAGAGCTGAAGGGCAGTGGGGGACATTAGAACAGGAAGAAGAGGGGGTGCACCCAGTGAATAACTTTCCTTGTTGCTCTTGGGAATCCCAAGAAGGCTCTAAGGCGGGGGTCCTAGGTGGCGGGTCAGTGTCTTACATGCTGAGGTGGGAGATTCGGGACCATGTGGGGGCGGCATCAGCCCCCGGCATTGCTCAGACAGTGGATCTCTGTTTGGCTGCTTGCTCCCCATCTTCTAGAACAAAAGAGTCTACAATTGCCCCCACTCGGCCAGCCCACGCTCGCAATTCCCTGGAATGGCCTTTCTTGTGTGGGCAAGTCTTGGGCGTGGCACTGACCCAGAACGGCCAAGAGGAGGGTGAGCAGGTGGAACCACAGAGCGCTCACACGCAGTCATCTGAGCTCTGGACTTGGGGTTTGGGGCTGTACCCAGCTTCCCCTGGGTATTTCCTTCCTGATCTCCCAGTCAAGGGTCAGCAGTATGGCAACCAGAGATTCAGCAGTGAGGACAATTGAGCCAGGGAAGAAGACTTAACACTTTCTAGTTACCTTCTTTTTTTTTTTTTTTTCCTGTAGAAAAACTTGATTTTGCTCTACTGAGAAATACTGTGCAGCTTTTAAAAAGAAGATTGTCTCTATGAATCAACATGGAAACCCCTACATATATTATTTTATATACATATATTCTTAAGCATAAGTACCTGTATATCTTGAGTGTATTAAGTTTATATTGAATTTGATTCAGAGAAAAAGGCTACACATTAAACTGATAACAGCCTGGCTGGTGTTGCTCAGTGGTTGAGTGTCCCTGGTTCAATTCCCAGCAGGGCACAAGCCTGGGGTGCAGGATTAGCCCCCAGTAGAGGCGTGCAGGAGGCAGCCAATCAATGATTCTCGCTCATCATTGACAGTTCTGTCTCCTTCTCCCTTCATCTCTGAAATCAATAAAAATATATTTTAAAAAAATGATAACAGACAGGGAAGGAATTGGTTGAGGGGGGCCTCAAGAGAGACTTTAGCTTTATCTCTATTGCTTGAATAGTTTATAAGAAGAATGTAATATGTGTTACCTGTATAATTTGTAATAAATTTAAAAAATTGTAAAGCCCGTATCATAGGGATGGCTTGGGGAAACTGAGCCTCAGGGAAAGGAAGACGTGCAGACAAAGCAAGCCCCTGGCTGTCCCCCAGGGAACAGCCACTGCCCATGTCCCCCCTCAGGCCGCTGACAAGCTGGGACCAACACAGCATTTCAATCTGCTGTTCAGTGAGTCGGGAGACTTGGGCCTCAGACTGTATCACTCCTGCCCCAGTCTCTCCTCCGCCCACTTGGCCTGAGCAGGACCTGCCCTCGCCCTCGGTGTCCGTGTGGGGCCCCCAGCACCCCTCCCCTCTGTTTGCAGTGCTGTCCCTGGCCCAGGCCATTGTCGTGTACACGGACAGGGAGGTCCATGGCGCTGTCGGCTCCCGAGTGACCCTGCACTGCTCCTTCTGGTCCAGCGAGTGGGTCTCGGATGACATCTCCTTCACCTGGCGCTACCAGCCCGAGGGGGGCCGCGATGCCATCTCAGTGAGTGCCGGGGGGCCCTGGGGCTGCACCGGAGAGGGCGCTTCCGAGGCCACAGGCAGGAGAACTCGGGCGGGGCGGGGGGTCCTTTATGAGCCACGAGCCCCCGTGGCCGGGGCAGGCCCACCTTGGCCCGCCCCAGCCCAGGCCCCGCGCCTGTGGCTGGAACCGCCCCGCCCTGGCTCCGCAGATCTTCCACTTCGCCAAGGGGCAGCCCTACATCGACGAGGTGGGCACCTTCAAGGAGCGCATCCAGTGGGTAGGGGACCCGCGCTGGAAGGACGGCTCCATCGTCATCCACAACCTGGACTACAGCGACAACGGCACGTTCACCTGTGACGTCAAGAACCCCCCCGACATCGTGGGCAAGACCTCGAAGGTCACGCTCTACGTCTTCGAAAAAGGTGCGCGAGGAGACGGAGGACGGGTCTGGGGCCCTGGGAGGCGGGCGGAGGCAGCTGGGGTCACCCGCCCGCAGGGGAGGGGGCAGGTCCGGCGGGTCTCTCACTGTCCCTCCCTCCCAGTGCCCACGCGCTACGGGGTGGTGCTGGGCGCGGTCGTCGGGGGCGTGCTGGGCGCGGTGCTGCTGCTGCTGCTGCTCTTCTACCTGGTGCGGTACTGCTGGCTGCGCAGGCAGGCGGCCCTGCGGCGGCGGCTCAGGTAGGGGCGCCCGGGGAGGGGGAGAGGGAGGGGAGGGAGGGGCAGGGGAGGGGGGCGCCCCGCCCACACCCCGTCTCCCCGCAGCGCCATGGAGAAGGGGAAGCTGCACAAGTCTGGGAAGGACTCCAAGCGCGGCCGGCAGGTTAGCGGGGCTCGGGGCCGGGACCGGGGGCGGGCGGGGCGGGCCGGTGACTGACTGCGCCCCTCCCCAGACGCCCGTGCTGTACGCCATGCTGGACCACAGCAGGAGCACCAAGGCGGCCAGTGAGAAGAAGTCCAAGGGGCTGGGGGAGTCTCGCAAGGATAAGAAATAGCGGTTAGCGGGCGGGGCGGGGGCTCGGGGCGCAGGGGCGGAGGCCCCCCAGGGCGCGCAGGTGGTGGTCATCGAGATGGAGCTTCGCAAGGACGAGCAGAGCTCGGAGCTCAGGCCCGCAGTCAAGTCCCCCAGCAGAACCAGCCTCAAGAACGCCCTCAAGAACATGATGGGCCGGGACTCGGACCCGTGACCAGCCCAGGCCCTGCCAGAGCCGGGGCCCGGGCTCCCTTTGCCCCTCTAGGTGCCCTGCCCTGCCCTCACTTCCCTCTGAGATGTAAGTTTCACTCCAAAATTCATTCCCCAGGCACGTCATACTCTCCCCCACCTGCACCCCCTGGCTTTCTGGGAGTCCAGGGCGTGATCCTACCCTGCACCGCCCCAAGGACTGTGTGTTTGGTGCCTGTCCCTCCGGCACCGAGAAGAAAGGGACCTTGCTACCCCGCGCCTCGACTCCAGGCCACCTGCACCCGTGCCCCTGCACCCAACCTGTCCGCTGCCTCTTCCCTCCCTGACCCTCCCCCCACTCCGTCAGGGGCCCTGCCCTACTGTGTGCTCTCAGCTAACACCGGGTCATGCCGATCAGCCTCCCTGCAGGGTTTATTCCGGTTCTTTTATTTTTTTAATCCAAGCTTGTTGGTTGGTTTGCCGGTGCCCTTGCTCTGACCCCCATGACTGAGTACCAATGACGTCATGTGGATGTTTCGATTCCCCGCCCCCATTACGTCCTTCAGGGAGTCCGCAGGGCGCTGGGCGCAGGGCCCCCGACGCCCACCCTCGGCGGCCGCTCCGAGCACTGTCCTGGGGCTCGAGGTCCTGGAGGAGGAGGGACAGCGATCCTCAGGTCAGGAGTTGAGGAAAGGGGCAGATGAGCCTTAAGAAATGGCTTTTAAACAACCAAACACAAAGGAGGAAAACAAATGGGAACTAGGGTGAAAGGAAAGAGGCTACACTCCCAGCCACAGGGGATTCTTAGAATTTTTCTACATTCTGTATGTTTCTTCTCAACCCCCAAATGTCCTCATATGTTTAATAAACACTGACATTTCCAGAAGCTGCTGCCTCCATCTCCGTTGCTTCTTCTGGGCAGAGCCCCCCCCCCCCCCCAGCTGGTTTCCGTGAAGAGCTTGGTTGCGGGGCGGCTCCCAGCGCGGGGAGGGCAGTCTGACGTGGCTCCCGAGGCACCTGCCAGCCTTCACCGACACCCAGTCGGCGCTTGGAGAGAAGGTGGGGAAGGGCGGCAGCAGCTCACTGGAGTGACCCCAGGGAGGACCGGGGCTGCGGAGGCCACCGCACTGCAAACAGCTCCCGAAATGATGGAAACGCAGCCAGGGGAGGGGCCAGAGAGAGGCAGAGGCGCCGAAGGGAGCGCCCTGCAAGGACTGAAGGCAGGAAGGAGAGATGGGAGAGACCCGTGGGAAAGCTGACTGTGCTGGGGCCGAGGGAGGAGAGGGCAACGACCCCAGGCCCTGGCAGCAGGCTGTCAGGGAAGCAGGACCCTTGTCCCTTCAGGGGCCTGACTTCCTGCCAAGATCCTCTCCGAGTTTGGGCTTGAGAACGTACCCCAGCACCCCTGCTCCTCAGGGCTGCACACCCAGCTCCGCCACCCGTGCCAGCGGGAAACCGCAGGAGATCAGAGCGACAGGGCGGTACCGACAGGGCGGTACCGCCCGTGCTTTCGCCGGGACTTTCCAGCACCGCCTCTTCTGCTGACCCGTAGGAGCAGGTTACACTCACAGAATAAGGCGCTCGAGCAAGTCCTGGCGATTGGTATTCAGGATCGTGTGTCTCCAGCGGTAGGAACTGGGGGGACAGGAGAGAAAAGGGGTTCCAGGGCCCAGGAGGAGTTGCGGGCGCAGAGGTGGCAGAAATGAGCAGCGGCGGAGAGGCGGGTTTCAGGACCTGCTGAGCGGGGCGCGGGCTCTGCAAAGGAGGCCCAGCCCTCTCTCAGGTCAGAAGGCTGTCCCCACACTGAGCCTGTTTGCGGCCACACCCTGGCCCTAGCGCGGGTATGGGGGCAAGGGTAACGCGAAAGGGAAACATTTCCGCACCAGACGGCCCTGAGCAGTGGCGCCTGCGGAGGGGCTGGTGACAGACCCCCTCTGCCTTCCCCAGCCCCGAGCCCACGGAGCCTCGTCCGCAGGAGCCCTGCTCTCCCCGCCCCTCCAGGGACGGGGGGGGGGGGGGGGGGACAGGAGCAGGCGCAGTGACAGGGGCTCCCTGTGCCCAGCTCCATCCTCCCAGCCCGGCGGAGGCACAGCCTGCCTGGCCCCTGCTCACAGCTGTTAAGTGGTTTCACTTCCTGCGTGCGGCTCTGGTTTCCGGGTACGAAGCTCAAGTCTCAACAATGTAAACTCATTTGAAAGCCATCATTTTATTTAATTCATGGTTTAAAGTCTTCAGTGCGGCCCAGTCATCTTCTTCCACTACATTTGCTTAACAGTTGGGGGGGGGGGGGCAAAGCAGCAGGGACAGCTAGGACAGGTCACGTGGGACAGGGAGCAAGATGAAGGGGTGTGCCCTCACCCTCGGCTGAGGGGAAGGGAAGGGGAGCAGCAGGCCGGGGTGGGAGGCAGCAGTGTGGGCGTGAAGCAGGGTGTGGGCAGGTAGGCGGCAGGGAGGTGGGCTTCAGTGAGAAAGCGCTCAGGCACCTGCCCTCCCTGGGGCCAGCATTCACACTCCTCCCAAGAAAAATCGGAAGCAGAGGCTAAATGCTCCACTGGAGGGCTGTTGTTTTTTCTATAATTGTGAAACAGCTAAAACCTCACCCAGTGGCTATTCCCTTCTGCCCCGACTCCACGGCGGGCAGGCGGGCGCTCCAGGGGTCACCCGGTCTGCGTGGCCTCTGGGGAGGCTAGACGTGGGGCTAGGGGCAGGCACTCTCCCTGGCCGCAGCCTGTGTCCTCAGAGCTCCCTCTCACTGTCCTTCCTCCCCAGTCTCCCCCAGCTCCCACGCCCCTGCCTCTGCCCCGCCCCAGCCCCCTGCGTTCCGGGGACTCATCTACTCAGCAGGCACTGATGTGAAAGCTGCTGTCCGTGTGAGGCAATGTTACCTGAAGTGGGACTGTTGTAACGACAGGCAGACAGTGCGTATCCCCCCAGGCACCCGACTCTGAAGATTTCCCCTCCCCCCACATTGTAGGGGGGGGGGGCGCCCTCAGCCTCAAAGCCTCTTCTACTTCAACCTCACGGGCAGAGGAACTGGTTAAGGAGGCGTAGCCCAAGGAGAAGCTGGCCCACCCTCAGGCAAGTGGCTGCCGGCTGAGTTCTCCCCCGTCCTCTGTTCCTCATGCTCTGCTGCTCTGATGCCTGAGGAGCCACAGAAAATAGCAGGTCAGGGTCAGACTGGCCTGAATGAGCGGCTGGCAGGGTGAGGAGCCTTCTCTCTGCCGTGGGCCATTTGGATATTA
The DNA here is from genome assembly GCF_964212035.1 of Myotis nattereri. NCBI lineage: Eukaryota > Metazoa > Chordata > Mammalia > Chiroptera > Vespertilionidae > Myotis > Myotis nattereri. Next base: position 17,612 of record NW_027669545.1, on the reverse strand, counting down.
AAGCATCATTCACAAGCCACACAAAACTATCAATTTAAAGATTAGCCTGCTATATTTGATCAAACATTTAATTAACTCACCCATAATGCCTTGGCAGGGCCAGACCAAATAAATGATTTTGTGGACCTCGTACAGCCCGAGGGCCAGACGGTCCCCACCCGGGATAGACGGACAGAGACAAGGCGCGTGGAAGCCAGAGCTGCGGAGTGTGGAGTGGGGAGGGCGAGGCTGGCACTCAGGAGCTGGGGTCCTTTTTCCTCTTCTGGAATCGCCGGAACTTGCCCTGAATGGCCAGGGCAGCCTTCTCTGTCTCCGGCGCTGTCAGGTCGATGTCCACTTCCTCCTCCCCCCCCTCGGCCTTCTTGGCATTGCCAGCTTCCCCTGCAGGTGGTGAGATTCCCGCGTGAGTAACCCTGCACCGCCCAGCCCTCCTCCAGGCCCACTCCCTGTGGCCTCCGCGAGCCCTCAGAAAGCCCAGTGTCGCCTGGAGCCAGAGGCAGGGACCCAGGCTCCGGGGAGCTCCGCTGTGCCTGCACCAGGACCACAGGTGCCTCTCACCACTTGTTCCCGAACCTACAGTCCAACCCCAGAGCTCATCGTGTTCCCCAGCTGTCCCTCAGCTTCCAATGAAGACCGTGGCTGGATTATTGATTAGTTCCTTCCTGTCTGGGGCCTGTCTCCAACCACTCCAGAGCCAGTTTCTAAAACCAGAGAGTAAACATTGGGAGGTGTGCTTCCTGGGGAAACGTGGCAGGAAGCCTACAGAGACAGTAGCTCCAACCCAGTGCTCTCTTCCCTTATCCGCGTTCAGGGCTCCAGACTTACAGCCCTGCCCGTCTTCATGTCCAGGTGTCACTCACCTGCTCTGTGACCTGCCCAGCCCAAGCCCACTCACCCTTTTCCTCTGGGCCAGGTGCCTGGTTGGCTGCTGGGGATGTTTTGGTGTTAAGCTGGGAAAGAAAAATCAGAATATTAGTCATTCATGACAGTATTATGGTGCCAACCCCTTCAGACTCACCCTCATCACGTCCCAGCCCTCCTATTACGAGGCGCATTCCCTAGTCTTTTGAAAAAGTGGGTATGAGATCAGAGGGGTAGCAAGTCATCAGAATCCATTCAACAGGTGTTTATCGGTGTCAGGGAAATTGCACAGGACAAAGCAAAAACCTCGCCCTCGTGACGTTTACATTCTAGTCCCGTGATGGCGGACCTGTGACACGTGAACTCATTTTTTTGGTTGATTTTTCTTTGTTAAATGGCATTTAAATACATAAAATAAAAATCAAAAATATAAGTCTTTGTTTTACTATGGTTGCAAATATTAAAAAATTTCTATATGGGACACGGCACCAGTGTTAAGTTAGGGTTTTTCAAAATGCTGACACGCCGAGCTCAAAAGGTTCGCCATCACTGTCCTAGTGTGAAGATTAATAAATAAAATGGGCCGAAACCGGTTTGGCTCGGTGGATAGAGTGTCGGCCTGTAGACTGAAGGGTCCCAGGTTCGATTCCGGTCAAGGGCATGTACCTGGGTTGTGGGCACATCCCCAGTAGGAGGTGTGCAGGAGGCAGCTGGTCAATGTTTCTCTCTCATCGATGTTTCTAACTCTCTAGCCCTCTCCCTTCCTCTCTGTAAAAAATCAATAAAATAGATTTAAAAATAAATAAGTAGCCAAAACCGGTTTGGCTCAGTGGATAGAGCGTCAGCCTGTGGACTGAAGGGTCCCAGGTTCGATTCTGGTCAAGGGCATGTGCCTGGGTTGTGGGCACATCCCCAGTGGGAGATGTGCAGGAGGCAGCTGATCGATGTTTCTCTCTCATCGATGTTTCTGACTCTCTATCTCTCTCCTTTCCTCTCTGTAAAAAATCAATAAAATATATTTTTTAAAAAAAATAATAAATAAATAAATAAATAAAACAGCCCCTGGCCGGGCGGCTCGGCTGGTTGGAGGTCACCCTGCGCACCGAAAGGTCACAGGGTTGATTCCTGGTCAGGGCTCATGCCCAGGTTACGGTGATCCCCAGTTGGGGTGCAATTGGGAGGCACTGATTGATGGGATGTTTCTCACATCAATGTTTCTCTCTCCCTAAAATTAATAAAAACAAACAACACGGGTATTATGTCAGTGGTGCTAAGTGCTACAGAGAAAGGCAAGGAAGGGAGGTAGGGGTGCGGGTGGACGTGGGGAACTACGGCTCCACACCAAGTGCTCAGGCAGCGCCTGAGGGCCGGCGGCCAGCAAGGGCTGAAGGAGAGAAGGGTCAGGGTGTGGTGTCCAGGCAAGAGCTCTCAGGGGCCTGGGGGTCCGGGCGGGGGAGGGGGTGGCTAGCCTGTGTGAGGGGACGTTACGAGTCTTTCTAAGGAGTTTACTTTCACTACAAGTGAGAGGGGATGACGTGCAGTTGGCATAAAAGGGGCCCAGGAGAGGAAGCAGAACACTAGCAGGGTGATCAGCCTGGGTCAGCGCGGTGGCACTGGAGATGAGCAGTGGTTTGATTCTGGGTATATTTTCAAGCTATGAGTAATGTAATTGGTTGATTAATTGATTGGATAAGAGACATTGCGAGAGAGGAGTCAAGGATGACATCCAAAGAATGTCATTTGGCCTGAGGAACTTTAAAAAATGGAGTTGCCATTTCCCAAGATGGAGGAGCCCCAGGAGGAGACTGAGGGTCAGGAGCTTCTCTTGGGCAATCTGAGATGCCCACTAACTCTCCGAGAGGAGAGGCTGTTATAAGCAGCTGGTGTTGGAGGCGAGGTAGAGAGAAGCGTCTGCCCTGCAGAGAGAAATGAGCAGCCATTCACACGTGGATGGCGTTTAAAGCCAGGAGGTTGGGTGAACCACCCGGGGTGAGTTCAAATAGAGCAGACAGAGAAGAGAAAAGGGTCAAGTCCTGGAGTATTTAGTGATTAGAGGTTACACCAGGGGTCCTCAAACTTTTTAAACAGGGGGCCAGTTCACTGTCCCTCAGACCGTTGGGGGGCCGGACTATAGTTTTTAAAAAAACTATGAACAAATTCCTATGCACACTGCACATATCTTATTTTGAAGTAAAAAAAAACAAAACAGGAACAAATACAATATTTGTATTTGCACGTGGCCCCCGGGCCATAGTTTGAGGACCCCTGGGTTACAGAAATGAGGAAAAATCAATAAAGAAAATGGAAAAGACGTCAGGTGGGAGGAAAGCCAGGAGTCTGCAGGAGCTCAGAAACCACGAGAAGCAGACACGTCCAGGAAAGGAGGGCTGCCCCACCTGCAGGCCTGTGCTGCAAGGAGTGCTGAGCACTGACCACTGGGCTTGCTGCGGAGATCATGGAACACTGACAAGAGAAGGTGCGGGGTAGGTGGGAGCAAACCCTGGGTGTGGTGGGTTCATGGGGGACAGAGAGGCACATTCCATAGTCCCATGATCTCTGACTTCAATCCAACACTCTATTGCCAGCACATCCCTGACTCTAGTCCTTGCTTTAACCGTTTTCTTCTGTTGGACTCTGAGCCTGTTCCCTTAATCCATCCGTTCTTTTCTCTCACCACAGCCCCTCTAGACACCTCCCCTCTCTTCAGCTCTACTTCCCTTCCCACGTCAGCTAACCGTGAGACCCCGCTAAGCAGGAAAGTGTGTCCGACTGAACCCCACAGGCCAGCCTTCTTCCTCTGCCCACCCAGCCAGGCCCCTTCCTGAGTCTCTCCTGAGATCACTGACCCTGCATGGAGCCATGACACAGCTACTCTCTGGCCCCCAAGGGTTCACAGCTCCATCAGGCTTACATGTTAGAGGTCACCGGGAGGTCAGAAAAGAGTGCTTTAAAGAGAAGAAACCCCAGTTACCCACAATGCCCTCCGAGCACTTAAACCATCTCTCCTGACCAAGTTGTGCCATTCACCTTTGTATGATAAAGATGGTCTGTCCACCCCTGCCTCAGGATAGTTTGTCAGTATTGTCTTGGCAAAGCACCTGCACAGTCAGAGCAGAGGTTTTAGGTCAGAGGTGGGCAAACTTTTTGACTCGAGGGCCACAATGGGCTCTTAAACTGGACCGGAGGGCCGGAACAAAAGCATGGATGGAGTGTTTGTGTGAACTAATATAAATTCAAAGTAAACATCATTACATAAAAGGGTACGGTCTTTTTTTTTTTTTTTTTTTTTTTAGTTTTATTCATTTCAAACGGCCGGCCGGAGGGCCGTAGTTTGCCCACGGCTGATTTAGGTGTTGTTTCCCTGTTGCCACTGCTGGTGAACAGGCGCCCGTCACTCTAGCCCACTGGTCCTGCCGCTCCTCCAGCTGTGCCTCCGACTCTCTTGGTCTCCGTTATTTTTAAAATATATGTATATATATTTTATTGATTTTTTACAGAGAGGAAGGGAGAGGGATAGAGAGTTAGAAACATCGATGAGAGAGAAACATCGATCAGCTGCCTCCTGCACACTCTCCACTGTGGATGTGCCTGCAACCAAGGTACATGCCCTTGACGAGAATCGAACCTGGGACCCTGGAGTCCGCAGGCTGACGCTCTATCCACTGAGCCACACCGGCTACGGGCTGGCTCCGATATTTTTAATGGTGTTGCCTCAGCAACCACTGTCGGCAGGAGAGGCAAGATAGTGTCACCCCCTCTGCTCCAAGCAGCAAGTCAGAACTAACCTGGGGAAAGGTGACCCACCCAGCTTCCCCCTCCTGAGCCAGTGGTACTCTTTAAGGGGGGTCAGCGGGCGTTGGCAGCAGCAGCAGACAGGACGAGGCAGCACGTCGCCCCACCGTACAGCAGGGCCCTGCTCTGCACGGAACAGCTCGATGGCCGTGCCATGAAAACGCGTCACACACACAGTCCAGCAGCGCTGCCAGAATCGCTCTGTCCAGATGAACAGATGCTCAGAATCCCGTCCCACAGCCCAGGGCAGGGCAACGTAAAAAGAGCCTGAATTCTAAAAATCCTAAACACGAGCCCACAGACCCCTTTTTGCCTTTGTAAGCTCCCTGCTTGCTTAGAGGCAGAAGGTGAAGGGAGACAGAAGTTATTGCTTCCAAGTGGAGACGAGGAGACTTTGCCTCCCTGCCCCCAGCAGGGGCCCTCTGTCCTGCTGACATATTCTCCCCCATGTTAAGTGAAGGTCACAGCCAAAGGACCCAGAGAGGCCTGGGCGCTGGCGCCCGGAGCACTGCTGGGGCCAGGCCCGCCTCCGCCTGCACAGCCTGCGTCCGCCACCTCCAGAGGCTCGCTCAAGGTCACCCTCAGGTCAGAACAGAAACAGAATGAGTGCACATTCTTCTCCAAATACATGGAATAAAACCCAAATACCTGTCTCAGATGCCTCCTATGAGGACTGCAGACCCAGCCCCCGGTCTGTCCCTCTGTCCCTCTGCCCTCAGCCACCGCACCCTGTGCCCTGGCGTCAGAGGCAGGTCCCTCAGCCTTGCTGGCCCAGGGAGGCAGTGAGTCAACAGCCCTTGCGTCCCCAGCAGGGCCTGGGGCAGGGTAATGAGCGGTTATTTGCGGTGCTCTGCGCACAGCGTGGCCCGGGGGGGGGGGGGGGGGGGGGGAGGGGGGCGGGGAGTGGTGCCAAAGCCGCTCCCCGACTGTAATCTTCAGGCGCATCCCACCCGCCCTGACGTCCCACACAGACGCACGGATCCCCCGCCCCCTGAAAGCACTCAGCTGGAGGGCTCAGCGCGGGAGGGAGGCAGCACCAAGGACCACAGCCAGCGGTGGGGGTGGGGAACCTCGGGGGCCAGCACCCCCCCCCCAGGCCCACTGAAGCAACAGTCAGGCTTCAGGGAGAGATGTGAGAAGGGCGAGGTTTGGGGCCTTGTCTAGAGGCGCCTGCAGCGATCCAGGTCTCTGAAGAAGTGGTTTTGGATCCGCCTCTGACTTGGCTCAGTCATTCCGGGGAAAGGGAGCCCCTTGCGCGGCCGTCTGTCCGGAGGGGGATGTAGATCATGCGCTTAGCGGAACCCCCGCAGGCTTTTGCTGCTGCTCGGCCAGCCTAGGGCATTCTTCTTCCCCTCCCAGGCTTCTCTCCCCAAAGCCTGTGGTCTCCCTGGAAGTCAAGTGGCCAAATGCCGGAGGACCCCACGCCCAGCCTTTGGTCACCGGGTACACTAGCTTTACGCAGACACCTGCAAGTCAAATGCTTCCTGCTGTTCAGAAAAAGCCTGTCTTCTGGTCCCCGCGGCTCTGCTCCTCTGGGAACAATGATGCACAGAAACGAAGCACCGGGGAAGGAGGGCCCCACCGGCCCTTCGCTCACTCCTATCGCTTATTCCACATTGGCACGCTCACCACACCGTTTCACAGGAGCCAGGCAGCCAGTGAGGAAGGACAGCAGGTGCCCTGCCTCGCATCCTACCAAATGTGCCCACCGATGGACACCATTCTGTGTGGCTTGCTCTCCTTCTCTACCTCTTGCTCAGCATTTATTAAATCATGCTGCTTAGATTTCCTATAGGAAGTATTTATAATATATTCCTTAAAAGTTGTATGTTAATGAAGTTATTCTATATTCACTGGAGATAAAGAAATCTATAGAAAATTCTTTTGGGATGGGAGGTCAGCAGTCTGCCCTAGTCTTGGTTCAGGTACTGTGTAAATTTAGATAATGTTTGGGTTGGTTTATATGTAAAATGAGAAGTTTGGACCAGATGATTTCAGGGCTCCTTAACAAATCTAAAATATCACTAAAGTATTTTGATATATTATTTGAGATTTTCTTGGTAAAAGACATACCTGTATTTCTACCCTGAAGAATGATTGCAAAGTTAAATTTATTTTTGTCAAAGATAAAATAGACTAATGAAAGACAAATTGAAACTACAGATAAATAGAAAGAAAACGGGGAGACTTTCATAGAATAACTCCCTAGAGAAGATTACTGCCCTGACCCTCCTCCCTCCTCTCCCCCTGCACCCTCCCCCCATCAGCTAGGACCCTCCACAGACAGACATGGAGTTGCAACAGGTTTGTGCGTTTGGACCCCAGCCACATTCCTCAGGGCCCTGCCCTGTAGAGAACTGATCACAGCTGCAGCTGGGAAAGAGTTGTCCGTATTCCCAGGTCACAGGGTGGCAAAGTCACCCACTTGTACTAGCCAGAGGCTCCTGCTCAAGCAGCTAAAGCTGACACCAGGATGGGGACTGAGCTCTGGTTTCTCTTACTTCAGAAGACAGATGTTTCCAGCAGTGAAAGGCATCCCAATCGGTGGTGTCACCCTGAGCAAACTCCCATCATGCAGCCTCAGACAGAGAAGCACAGGAAAGAGAGTGTGATCCCCTAAGTGTGAGATCCCATTCTGATTATTTAAACGGACATCAGCAGAACAATAAAGGAGGGAATACCAGTTCTAAGCTCTCCCTTTTCTGCAGCCCCTGGCTGTCAAAACAGGCGGGACCAACAGATTCCTCCAGCTGAGCTCCTCACAGCTGAGGAACCAACAGGATCACAGGACTTGCCATTGTGCCTTAAGCAGCTGAGCTACATCACACCACAAGGGATGACAGGGAAGAGCCCCCAGGGACTGAATGCATCTCCCTTTCTCATCCTTCGCTGAAACCAGAGAAAAGTTATTCAACTGTAAAAGCAGATTGCGATTCACAGCAATCAAGTCCTGCCGGCAACTGTGAATGCAGACAAACTGGAGGAGTCCCCGCAGCCCTTCTGCGCATGAGCGCGGCACACACACACACACACACACACACACACACACACGCACGCACGCACACGCGCGCGCACACGCACACAAGCACATGAACGCACACACATGCACGGGGGGGGGAAGGGGGTGGTTCTACTGCAGTGCTGAGGGACAGCAAAGAGCCACCAAGGCAAAGTAGAGCTGAGACCCTCCCCAGCAGCCCCAACAGAATCCCTACACTCTTAGTTGTTTTGAGTCTGGAGACCACTTCTTCAGTTGAAATGGGAATCTTTAGAGAACCTAAGACCTCTCGTTTCATGCAGTTTCTCTGAAGCAAGAAGAAGGTGGGGAGGTGAAGCTTATACCAGAGTCCGAGTGCACTGGGCCTTCCTGGGCTGCACACTCCAGCCTGAGAGAGGAGAGCCCTGCAGCTGGGCAGAGGGGAATGAGGTGGTTTAGAGTCTCCCTGGAGGCCAGGGCTCTGGATAGCACTTCTGCTGTTCATCACACTTCACAAGAGGAGGAAGGCAGGCTGGGTTCTGGCCCCTAAGGAAGCAGGGCCCTTTGGGGATCTGGGTCAGTGACAGCTGGGCTCTGTGTGCACCCAGGTGGCTGCTTCTGGATTTTATAAATACTCATCCCTGAAGCCAGGCTCAGCTCTGGAGTAGGAGGCAGCTTTATGGTAAACTGCTAGTTAGAGCCAGTTACTCTGGCAGCCTGGGAGGCTGGGCAGCCCTGCACACACTGCCAGCTAGTCCCCATCCGAGGCTTCCACTCTCATCATTTGACTGAGCTCCTGACCGGGCTACTGAGTGTGGCCGCTGAGCGAGACCACTCTCCCGTCAACACCGCCACGCTGTTTTCCTCGCCACGTGGCAGCTCTGTCACGCTGCCAAACACCACCCTAATGCCAGCCTCTGCAGTGCGTCCTACAGGGAGGCTGTGCGCGTCCCCAGAAAAGCACAGGCCAACCACCAGCTCCGGTGACATGGCCTTCAGATCACAGACTCCCAGGGGGTGGCTTAAATTGCAACCCACAGATTTAGAAACACTAGAAGGGGCGTTGAGCTCCAGACCTCAGTGAAAAGAGGACAAAGAAAACCTCTTCTCATATTAGGGCTGAAAGAATCAAGAGAAAAGAAAATTTGAACCACTGTTTTTCTTTTCTTTTTATTGATTGATTGATTGATTTTTAATTTTTTATTGATTTCAGAGAGGAAGGGAGACGGAGAGAGAGATAGAAATATCCGTGATGGGAGAGCAACATTGATCGGCTACCTCCTGCACCCCCCAATTACTGGGCATCAAGCCTGCAACCCAACCCGGGCACGTGCCCTTGAGCAGAATTGAACCCGGGATCTTTCAGTCCGCAGGCCGATGCTCTATCCACTGAGCCAAACCAGCCAGGGCTCTTTTCTTTTTAAAAGGTGCATGAGCGAGCGCGGGCGCACACACACACACACACACACGCACGCACGCACGCACAGCCACAACCAGCTGAAGGACTGGAGTCTTCCTTAGTCCATCTACAGCCCGCAGAGTAGCTGCATTTTCCAGGAGAAGCTCAGTGGACATGGCAACCAGGACAACAGAGCAGTTGGCACTAACTGGCTCCCTGGACACCGGCTTTCTCAGGAGACAGCAGAGCTCCCCCTGCAGGTGGGTCTGCACTGAGCCCAGGCTCCAAGCGGCTGGCCCTTCACGAACCGCATCCTGGAGAATCCTTGTGCTAGCTTCCTGTCACACTCTAAAAGATTGTTTTTAATGGAGAAAATGACAATAGCTAGCTAGCCTGAGTGCCTGCTCTGTGCCAGGTGCTGTCTAGTACTTTGTAGTAGGAGCTCAGTTAATCATCAGAACAGCCAGCACTGTCCTCATTTGACAGATCAAAGGCAGGAAGCGCAGAAAGGTGCGTGACCTGCCTACGGCCACAGCTGGGAAGGGTGCGGGCTCAGAGCGGGCTGGAGGAGACCCCGTGCTGGGAAGGGCTGCAGACCCCAGCTGGGTGCTCCCGCCAGCCCAGATCCGGGAAGGGAGGCCCTGGGCTCGGGACGGAGAGGTTCCCGCGGCCGCATGGCCCCACCGACGAGCAGTGCTCCGCGGGAGAGGACACCTGCTGGGGGCAGGTCTGGCTGGCTGGGCGCCGAGGAGCCTCACAAAGGACCCAAGATGTCAGCAGCGCTGCAGGCAGCTCTGCGGAGGGGCCTCTCCCGCAGCCGGCCAGGCCCCAGGGGCTGCGGACGCCAGCGGGCTCGGGGCTGAGCCGGGCCGAGGCGGGAGTCAGGGCCGTGACGGGGCGCCCGGCAGCGTCTGGGCAGATGCGGGGGCGGCCCCGCGCGGGGACTCAGAGCCTCCCCCCCCTCCAGTCCCTTCGCAGAGCCGGGAGGGGGAGCGTCTCCGCGGCCGGGCGGCGTGCCCTTCCCCACCCCCCAGACCGGAGCACCTCCCGTCTCCCCCCGGGAGCCCCCGGCGCTGGGCCGCTCACCTCGCTCATCTCGGCGGATGGACAAACTGGCGGACTGACGGAGCGGGCGGCACGTGCAGCGCGGCGTGGGCCTGGGGCGACGGCGGGGGCTGCGGGCTGGGCACGGCTGCCCAGGAGGCGAGGAGCGTCCGTGCGGGGCCTCCGCTCCTCGCCCGCGCCCGCCCGCTCCCGCCGGACCCGCCGCCTGGGTCAGCGGCCAGGTCGCAGCCCGCCTGTACCCTCCCGCTTCGCGCCGCTCGGCCCCGCCTTTTGTAGGCAGCTCCGGCCCCGCCTCCAGCCCGACCAATAGATGCGCCCCTGCTGCAGAGTGACAGCCCCTTGCAGCCAATGGAGGCAGGCTCAGAGGTCTCCGAGCTCCGACTGGGGCCGGCAGTCGGAGCGCGGGAAGGAGGGGCACCGCCGCGGCAGAGCCGGGAAGGCGCGGCCGAGCCGAGGAGGAGGGAGCGGGGGACAGACCGGGCAGCGGCGGGGGCAGCCGCGTGTGGGTCTGAGGAAGCGCAGCAGGAAACGCTGGGAGGAAGGCAAGAGGATAGCGGGAAACGACAACGGCAGCGGGTGAAGGCAAGAGACACTGCCGATTCCGATTGAGGGATAGGATAGCAATCTGCATGAGAGAAGGCGCCCGGGGGGACTAAGGAAAGGGACGGACCAACCGAGAGGCGGAGGGAGGCGGGCAAGTGGACAGTACTCTGGCAAGGAACAGGGCAATGGCCAAGTGCCTGTTTGAGTTGGAAGATCGTAGATCCTGGGAGTTGAAAGACATTTAGGGCTCATCAATGCTACATCCCACACAATGAAAAACAGACAAACCTCTCCAACAAGGTTAATGAGCTCCTCCCAAAAGCTTATTCGTTCGATTCCAACATGACAAGGTGCCCTCCATTGTGCCAGGCATGCTGGTGAAGAGAGAGAGAGAGAGAGAGAGAGAGAGAGAGAGAGAGAGAGAGACCATGGCCTTGCACCTATTGTTGCCATTAAAATAGCTTTCAAGCCCTGGCTGGTTTGGCTCAGTGAATAGAGCCTCAGCCTGCGGACTGAAGGGTCCTGGGTTTGAGATAGCACAGAAGGAAACGCAGGAAAGAAAGCAAAAGGATGCTTGGGATGCGGGAAACAATAAAGGATTGTTCGATTCCGGGTCAGGGCACATGCCTGGGTTGCGGGCTCCATCGCCAGTGGGGGGCGTGCAGGAGGCAGCCAATCAATGGTTCTCTCTCATCATTGATGTTTCTCCCTCTCCCTCTCCCTTCCTCTCTGAAATCAATAAAAAAAAAAAATTTAAGTTTTCAATATGCAAGTTCCATGCCCTAGAGCATTGATGGCGAACCTATGACACGTATGTCAGAGGTGACACGCGAACTCATCTTGGGTGACACGCAACGACAGAGACAAAAAATTGCATAATTCAAATATTTTTCTCTCGCAACGGCCAGAGTTGGGCATCACTCGAGTAATATTATTACTCACGTTACTCATGATCAATAATGCAATTCTAAAACAGGATGTAAACATGTACATCCGTGTTGCGTAGCAAAGATACATAGTGAAAACATCCAAGATACATTGTTCCAATATTGACATTAATATAAAAAGGTTAAGAATTGCACTATAAAGAGATTATTCTTTACTTATGACATTTTATTTTTACTCAAGTGACAAAATGCCCAATTCTGGAAACGGCCTCGTTATTGTCAACATGTGCCTCGGGTAAGCTTCCCGTGCGTTCAGGTGCATTCGGCAAACGGACGCACTTGATCGCCATGTTAGGAGACAGGAGTGGGAGGGTTAGAAGAAGAAAAAGATATACAGTGCAACAGTGCTCGACAAGACATTCTGCGTGTGGGATAATTGATTACAGCACCATATACTTGTTGGTTATACATACTATCTTTGAATTGTTTTGCACCAGGAGTCAGTGCAATAACGCTGCAAAAAGTTAATAGGTAAGAAACCTATCAACCTTTTATAAAAAACGCCGTGATTTATATTTATTTATTTTTGCAGCCTTGTGATGGAGAATCAAAAAATTAAAAAGCAAGATTGAATGATAAAGGAAGTGGAAGTAGCAGTCGCCGACCCTTTCAAGACATATGGACTGAGATGTACGGGATTGTCGACAGAAACAACAGATCATTAAGCATACTGTGTAATGAAACGGTAGTAAGCAGAACGTGGAATGTAAAGAGACATTTTGAAACTAATCATTATCAGCTCTTGAAAAAAAGTATCGATGAAAGGAAGGAATACACTTCTAGGCAGCTACACCTCTATAAAAGTCAATCAAATTCCATCATTATATTTGTAAGATGCTCTACAAATTTAACATCAGCAAGTTACTGTATTGCTCACTCCATAGCTCAGCATGGAAAAGCCCTCAGTGACAGAATTTATTAAGGAAACATTTTTAAGATGTGCACCAGCTCTATTTCACGATATGAAAAATAAAGATGATATTATTAAAAGAATTTCTCAGTTACCACTCAGTAAAAATACTATCAAAGACAGAATACCAGATCTTAACAAAAACGTACAACATCAATTAAAAAAAGACTTAAATAGTTGTAAATATTTTTCGGTTTCTCTTGATGAAACTACTGATGTCACATCAAATGCTCGGTTGGCCATTATTGCTAGATATTCTGATGGTCTCACAAGGAGAGAAGAGTTGATAAAGTTAGAATCAGTGCCAATAAGTACATCAGGAAACGAAATATGTAAGGTTGTTATAAAAACATTCAGTAACCAAACATTAATATCTCTAAAATTGTGTCAGTCACGACAGATGGGGCACCATATATGGTGGGGGGAAATGTGGGATTCCTGAAATTGTTTATGGAAGCTATTAGACATCCACTTGTACCTTTTCATTGCATTATCCATCAGGAGGTGTTGTGTGCCAAATCAGGATTCTCAGAATTGAATGATTTAATGTCAGTTGTAACAAAATTTGTGAATTTTATAGCTTCTCGGCCCCTTCACAAGCGAGAATTTTCTGCACTTTTACAGGAAGTTGATTCAACCTACAGTGGACTGCTGATGTTCAATAATGTGAGATGGCTGAGTCGAGGTAAAGTACTTGAGCGATTTGTGGAGTGCTTTGAAGAAATTACGGTATTTATTGAGAAGAAGGACCTGGAAAACTTTCCTCGGATCAATGACCATAAGTGGGTCAGCAATCTGATGATTTTTACAGATCTCTCTGTTCATATGCATGAACTGAACTGAAAATTACAAGGTTTTGGAAAAAGTACTGACGTTATGTTTGGATACATCAAATCTTTGAAAGTAAACTTAAAATTTTCAAGCGAGACATTGAAACTAAAACTTCTAAGTATTTTCCTCGGATAAAAAGTATTTCGAGAAGGCCACTACCACGAGTGTAATGGGGTCCGTACTTATGTACCAGGATATAGTAAACTGTTATTTCAACAGTTCAGGAAAGATTCGACCAATTTAGAAGCCTAGAACAGACCATTAAAATAATTAAGTATCCGGGTGTAGTTGTTTACAGTACTTTGGAATTAAAGCATTTCCAATGGATGCAAATTGATTTAGAGATGCAACTTGCAGATTTTCTTTTTTTTTCCTTAAACATATTTGATTTTTTTTCCAGAGGTGAAGGGAGAGGGATAGAGAGCCCGAAACATCGATGAGAGAGAAACATCGATCAGCTGCCTCCTGCACAGCTCCTACCGGGGATGTGCCCGCAACCCAGGTACATGCCCTTGACCGGAATTGAACCTGGGACCCTTCAGCAGGCCAACGCTCTATCCACTGAGCCAAACCAGTCAGGGCGCAACTTGCATATTTTCAAGGTAGCATTTGGACTCATGCGTTTGTCGACTTAAGGTCGAAACTTGAAAATCTGGAACGAAATCGTTTGAATAATGAAGAAGAGTGCAACTACAAACAAGAAATTTTGAGAGCTTGGAACAGAGTACCTGACACTTTTAGGGACATAAAAAAAATCTAGCGATGGCTTTGCTAACAATTTTTTCATCAACATATTTTTGTGAGACTTTGTTCTCAGCATTAAATAATATTAAAACGAGCAAAAGAAACCGCTAACAGATGAAGTTAGTGGCGCTTGCTTGGCCTTGAAGTGCGCCAAGTATGAACCTGCAATCGAAGGATTAGCAGACAAACCTAAGCACCAAAAAAGCCACTAATTTCTAGTTTCCGTACCATTTGATTATCATTGTTTTTATTATTATTTTTTCCTAAGTGTACATTGTTTTTCTGTTTTTGTTCACTTTATACATATGTTTTGGTTGATTTTTCTTTGTTAAATGGCATTTAAATATATAAAATAAATATCAAAAATATAAATCTTTTTTTTACTATGGTTGCAAATATTAAAAAAAAATTATGAAATTTCTATATGTGACATGGCACCAGAGTTAAGTTAGGGTTTTTCAAAATTTTGACACGCCGAGCTCAAAAGGTTCGCCATCGCTGCCCTAGAGTCTTGCTTGTTTCTTTCAGCAGTTCAGGTAGCAGCCCATTTCGTGGTCCATGTTTGAGGACCAACACTAGCCACGTGGACTCTGCCCAGGTGTAGGGACCAGGTGTGAAAGATGAATCCCACAGTCCAACCTATGGAGATCATTTTTTTAATAAGATGGAGCTTTAGGGAGGAGGAGGGAGCCGAGTGGAGGGGATGGGGAACATCTGTAATACTTTCAACAATAAAGATAAATTAAAAACAAGATGGGGCTTTACTAAATAATTACTGTGTTGTATAAGTTTTAAGAAAATATGACTAGAGCAAGATTAAAAGAAATAGAATGCCTAGGCAAACGTCATGGTCTTTCTAATAACTTTAACGGCTGTTCCTGTTTATCTGAATATCTAGCTGTCCTTCCAGCTCTAAGGAAGTCCTGCCAATTCTCTGGCCTGTGCCACTCCCAGGCATTGTTGAGCCTCTTCGCCAGCCAAAGCCGCACACTTTCACCCGACACCCTCTTGGCAGATTCTTTCCTGAGTCCTTTACCGCCGAGCCTCTTTCAGCCACAACCACTGATCTCTCCACAGCAGCGTCAGTAAGATCTCAAGTACCTTCTCTAGCTCCACCCTCTGTGTGTGCACATTTTCTCTGCCAGGCCAGAAACCGAGAAGATGGAAAAAAGACCTCGTCCTTCCCCATCCACCTGCGACCCGGCCTCACTTTCCCATGGGAATCCAGGTGCCCAAGTGACTAAGTTTCTAAGCTGGGGTCTCTTCTAGAAGCCGGTCCATCCTTGCTGCTTGACACAGTCGCTGCAGGGAAGAAACATCTGCACAGCATGTGTTTCAAGGGACCTGGCATATATGGCATACTGTTCTTAATATGTTTGCTCCCCTTCTTAGCGCTATGTGTTTTAACCAAGGTCACCTCTCTGAGAAAGGTTGTTTCCCCAGGTGGGGATTTTTTCCCTGGAGTTAGGGATTAACGGGACCAAGGAAGAGAATAAATCAGTGAAACCCCCTAGTGTTACAGAAATACCATGCACTAATGAAGAACTTGGACTAAGACTGTTGGCAATAAATTTGGGACGTGTTGGGCCCACATCCCCAGGGGTCTGCCCACCAGGGAAAGCACCAAAGCCTATACCCCTGGAGACTCACCGATACAGGGCAGTCCCAGGGAAGGCAAGCAGAGGCTGGGAGGACATAACCTTTACTGGGCAGGATAAACTCCTTCTGTCACTTCCTTGTAGCTTAGCAGTAGAGCAGTGACCTTGGAATAGCCCTTATAATGGAACACAGAGATTAACCTATACAGGATTAAATTCAACAGAACTAGATTAACAAACGCCCTAACCTTTGGAATAGAATGGATAGGATTAAAATCAACTGGTATAAATACAGATGTAACAGAACAATAAATATAGAGCCTGGCTAAAGAACCTTGCTATGCTGATCAACTGAACGCTGTCTCCGTGTGATTCCTTCTTCGCCGACTCCGTCCACACCTTTGGGAACCCCTGGACCTGCTGGGGCTGGACCCCAACAGGTCTCCTACAAAGCCTCTGCAGCCTACCCTTCTGGTATCCCCCACCTTCCTAAGGAATGGCTAAGTGGCATGGGAAAGACTGTGAAACAGACCTCTCCACCGTTCTTAACCAGCTGTGCAAGATGATAAAGGGAGTTTGAGATCCTAGACCAGAGGTCTGCAAGCTTTTTCTGTAGCAGCCAGAGAGTGAATGGCTGATGGTCTCTGTTGAAACTCCAAGTCTCTCTTTATAGTTTGAAAGCATAGGCAATATGTAAACCCATAGGTGGGGCTATATTTTAATAATACTTTATCTGTGGACACTAAAGCATGAATTTCATATAATTGTCATATACTATGAAATATTCTTTTTCTTCTTTTAAAATTTTAATTTAAAAAACATTATTAGCCCTAACCGGTTTGGCTCAATGGATGGAGCGTTGGCCTGTGGACTCAAGGGTCCCAGGTTCAATTCCAGTCAAGGGCATGTACCTTGGTTGCGGGCACATACTCAGTAGGGACTGTGCAGGAGGCAGCTGATCGATGTTTCTAACTCTCTATCCCTCTCCCTTCCTCTCTGTAAAAAATCAATAAAATATATTTTTTAAAAAAACCAAAAAAACATTATTAGCTCAAAGGCCACAGACCAGATTTGGCTCACAGGCATAAACTTCCCACCTCTGGCACAGGTAATTAAGTGCCCAAGGACAGCCTTAGCTGGTTTGACTCAGTGGATAGAGAATTAGTCTGCCGACTGAAGGGTCCTGGGTTTGATTCTGGTCAAGAGCATGTACCTCAATTACAGGTTCCTTCCCAGCACGAGCGTGGGCAGGAGTCAACCAATTGATGTGTTTCTCTCACATTGATATTTCTCTCTGTCTTTCCCTTTTTCTTCCACTCTCCCTAAAAATCAATGGAAAAATATCCTCGGGTGAGGATTAAAACACACACACACACCAAAAAATGCCCAAGTACACTACAACAGTAACTTATCCTATACTAGAGGCCCGGTGCACAAAATTTGTGCAAGGGGGGGGGGGTTCTCTCAGCCCAGCCTGCACCCACTATAATCGGGGACCCCTCGGGGGATGTTCAACACCCCTCTCACAATCTGGGACTGCTGCTCCTAACCTGCCTGCCTGCCTGATTGCTCTTAACCCCTCTGCCTGCCTGCCTGATCACCCCTAACCTCTCTGCCTGCCCGCGTGATTGCCCCTAACTGCCCTCCCCTGCTGGCCTGATCTCACCCCCAACTGCCCTCCTCTGCCAGCCAGATCTCGCCCCTAACTGCTCTCCCCTGCCTGCCTGATCTCCTTCCCAACTGCCCTCTTCTGCCAGCCAATTTGGTTCTGATTGGTCAGTTTCTATGCCAGTCAGCATCAAAAGCTCCACCTCATAGGCAGCCATTGGCTCCTCACAGTTGACCCAGATTTGGTTCTGATTGGTCCGTTTCTACGCCAGTCAGAATCTCTGGGCCTATCAATGGGGCCTGATCAGAAAGGCGGGGCTGATCAGCAGCCCTGGTG
>NW_027669546.1:0-28629 GCF_964212035.1 Myotis nattereri | reverse complement strand
GTCCTTTCACGGCTTTCCACTGGTAATGTCTGTGATTACAAACGGCAGGAAATGTAGGAAGAATCTATTTACTTTAATTTCAAGGGGTTCTTCCAAGTTTTTAATCATTTCTGGAAACTCTAATTGCGTATTTTCAGAGTTTTACCACAACTAGAGAGTTTTCTTACAAATATGTACTGGAACCGTCAGGATTTTAACAGAGTCATACAAAAGTCGCCAGAGTAATGCGGCCTCAATTGTAAACATAAGCAGTACAGTCCTCACTTACAGGCTTTCTACACAAATTTTGAGCTGTATAAACAAGAATTCCTAATATTTGAAAGCAAATTCAAGTGAAAACGCTCCCTAAAGTGCCCGGAGTTGTAAATATTATCAGTTTGCTGGTCCTTTCACGGCTTTCCACTGGTAATGTCTGTGATTACAAACGGCAGGAAATGTAGGAAGAATCTATTTACTTTAATTTCAAGGGGTTCTTCCAAGTTTTTAATCATTTCTGGAAACTCTAATTGCGTATTTTCAGAGTTTTACCACAACTAGAGAGTTTTCTTACAAATATGTACTGGAACCGTCAGGATTTTAACAGAGTCATACAAAAGTCGCCAGAGTAATGCGGCCTCAATTGTAAACATAAGCAGTACAGTCCTCACTTACAGGCTTTCTACACAAATTTTGAGCTGTATAAACAAGAATTCCTAATATTTGAAAGCAAATTCAAGTGAAAACGCTCCCTAAAGTGCCCGGAGTTGTAAATATTATCAGTTTGCTGGTCCTTTCACGGCTTTCCACTGGTAATGTCTGTGATTACAAACGGCAGGAAATGTAGGAAGAATCTATTTACTTTAATTTCAAGGGGTTCTTCCAAGTTTTTAATCATTTCTGGAAACTCTAATTGCGTATTTTCAGAGTTTTACCACAACTAGAGAGTTTTCTTACAAATATGTACTGGAACCGTCAGGATTTTAACAGAGTCATACAAAAGTCGCCAGAGTAATGCGGCCTCAATTGTAAACATAAGCAGTACAGTCCTCACTTACAGGCTTCTACACAAATTTTGAGCTGTATAAACAAGAATTCCTAATATTTGAAAGCAAATTCAAGTGAAAACGCTCCCTAAAGGGCCCGGAGTTGTAAATATTATCAGTTTGCTGGTCCTTTCACGGCTTTCCACTGGTAATGTCTGTGATTACAAACGGCAGGAAATGTAGGAAGAATCTATTTACTTTAATTTCAAGGGGTTCTTCCAAGTTTTTAATCATTTCTGGAAACTCTAATTGCGTATTTTCAGAGTTTTACCACAACTAGAGAGTTTTCTTACAAATATGTACTGGAACCGTCAGGATTTTAACAGAGTCATACAAAAGTCGCCGAGTAATGCGGCCTCAATTGTAAACATAAGCAGTACAGTCCTCACTTACAGGCTTTCTACACAAATTTTGAGCTGTATAAACAAGAATTCCTAATATTTGAAAGCAAATTCAAGTGAAAACGCTCCCTAAAGTGCCCGGAGTTGTAAATATTATCAGTTTGCTGGTCCTTTCACGGCTTTCCACTGGTAATGTCTGTGATTACAAACGGCAGGAAATGTAGGAAGAATCTATTTACTTTAATTTCAAGGGGTTCTTCCAAGTTTTTAATCATTTCTGGAAACTCTAATTGCGTATTTTCAGAGTTTTACCACAACTAGAGAGTTTTCTTACAAATATGTACTGGAACCGTCAGGATTTTAACAGAGTCATACAAAAGTCGCCAGAGTAATGCGGCCTCAATTGTAAACATAAGCAGTACAGTCCTCACTTACAGGCTTTCTACACAAATTTTGAGCTGTATAAACAAGAATTCCTAATATTTGAAAGCAAATTCAAGTGAAAACGCTCCCTAAAGGGCCCGGAGTTGTAAATATTATCAGTTTGCTGGTCCTTTCACGGCTTTCCACTGGTAATGTCTGTGATTACAAACGGCAGGAAATGTAGGGAAGAATCTATTTACTTTAAATTTCAAGGGGTTCTTCCAAGTTTTTAATCATTTCTGGAAACTCTAATTGCGTATTTTCAGAGTTTTACCACAACTAGAGAGTTTTCTTACAAATATGTACTGGAACCGTCAGGATTTTAACAGAGTCATACAAAAGTCGCCAGAGTAATGCGGCCTCAATTGTAAACATAAGCAGTACAGTCCTCACTTACAGGCTTTCTACACAAATTTTGAGCTGTATAAACAAGAATTCCTAATATTTGAAAGCAAATTCAAGTGAAAACGCTCCCTAAAGGGCCCGGAGTTGTAAATATTATCAGTTTGCTGGTCCTTTCACGGCTTTCCACTGGTAATGTCTGTGATTACAAACGGCAGGAAAATGTAGGAAGAATCTATTTACTTTAATTTCAAGGGGTTCTTCCAAGTTTTTAATCATTTCTGGAAACTCTAATTGCGTATTTTCAGAGTTTTACCACAACTAGAGAGTTTTCTTACAAATATGTACTGGAACCGTCAGGATTTTAACAGAGTCATACAAAAGTCGCCAGAGTAATGCGGCCTCAATTGTAAACATAAGCAGTACAGTCCTCACTTACAGGCTTTCTACACAAATTTTGAGCTGTATAAACAAGAATTCCTAATATTTGAAAGCAAATTCAAGTGAAAACGCTCCCTAAAGTGCCCGGAGTTGTAAATATTATCAGTTTGCTGGTCCTTTCACGGCTTTCCACTGGTAATGTCTGTGATTACAAACGGCAGGAAATGTAGGAAGAATCTATTTACTTTAATTTCAAGGGGTTCTTCCAAGTTTTTAATCATTTCTGGAAACTCTAATTGCGTATTTTCAGAGTTTTACCACAACTAGAGAGTTTTCTTACAAATATGTACTGGAACCGTCAGGATTTTAACAGAGTCATACAAAAGTCGCCAGAGTAATGCGGCCTCAATTGTAAACATAAGCAGTACAGTCCTCACTTACAGGCTTTCTACACAAATTTTGAGCTGTATAAACAAGAATTCCTAATATTTGAAAGCAAATTCAAGTGAAAACGCTCCCTAAAGGGCCCGGAGTTGTAAATATTATCAGTTTGCTGGTCCTTTCACGGCTTTCCACTGGTAATGTCTGTGATTACAAACGGCAGGAAATGTAGGAAGAATCTATTTACTTTAATTTCAAGGGTTCTTCCAAGTTTTTAATCATTTCTGGAAACTCTAATTGCGTATTTTCAGAGTTTTACCACAACTAGAGAGTTTTCTTACAAATATGTACTGGAACCGTCAGGATTTTAACAGAGTCATACAAAAGTCGCCAGAGTAATGCGGCCTCAATTGTAAACATAAGCAGTACAGTCCTCACTTACAGGCTTTCTACACAAATTTTGAGCTGTATAAACAAGAATTCCTAATATTTGAAAGCAAATTCAAGTGAAAACGCTCCCTAAAGGGCCCGGAGTTGTAAATATTATCAGTTTGCTGGTCCTTTCACGGCTTTCCACTGGTAATGTCTGTGATTACAAACGGCAGGAAATGTAGGAAGAATCTATTTACTTTAATTTCAAGGGGTTCTTCCAAGTTTTTAATCATTTCTGGAAACTCTAATTGCGTATTTTCAGAGTTTTACCACAACTAGAGAGTTTTCTTACAAATATGTACTGGAACCGTCAGGATTTTAACAGAGTCATACAAAAGTCGCCAGAGTAATGCGGCCTCAATTGTAAACATAAGCAGTACAGTCCTCACTTACAGGCTTTCTGCACAAATTTTGAGCTGTATAAACAAGAATTCCTAATATTTGAAAGCAAATTCAAGTGAAAACGCTCCCTAAAGTGCCCGGAGTTGTAAATATTATCAGTTTGCTGGTCCTTTCACGGCTTTCCACTGGTAATGTCTGTGATTACAAACGGCAGGAAATGTAGGAAGAATCTATTTACTTTAATTTCAAGGGGTTCTTCCAAGTTTTTAATCATTTCTGGAAACTCTAATTGCGTATTTTCAGAGTTTTACCACAACTAGAGAGTTTTCTTACAAATATGTACTGGAACCGTCAGGATTTTAACAGAGTCATACAAAAGTCGCCAGAGTAATGCGGCCTCAATTGTAAACATAAGCAGTACAGTCCTCACTTACAGGCTTTCTACACAAATTTTGAGCTGTATAAACAAGAATTCCTAATATTTGAAAGCAAATTCAAGTGAAAACGCTCCCTAAAGTGCCCGGAGTTGTAAATATTATCAGTTTGCTGGTCCTTTCACGGCTTTCCACTGGTAATGTCTGTGATTACAAACGGCAGGAAATGTAGGAAGAATCTATTTACTTTAATTTCAAGGGGTTCTTCCAAGTTTTTAATCATTTCTGGAAACTCTAATTGCGTATTTTCAGAGTTTTACCACAACTAGAGAGTTTTCTTACAAATATGTACTGGAACCGTCAGGATTTTAACAGAGTCATACAAAAGTCGCCAGAGTAATGCGGCCTCAATTGTAAACATAAGCAGTACAGTCCTCACTTACAGGCTTTCTACACAAATTTTGAGCTGTATAAACAAGAATTCCTAATATTTGAAAGCAAATTCAAGTGAAAACGCTCCCTAAAGTGCCCGGAGTTGTAAATATTATCAGTTTGCTGGTCCTTTCACGGCTTTCCACTGGTAATGTCTGTGATTACAAACGGCAGGAAATGTAGGAAGAATCTATTTACTTTAATTTCAAGGGGTTCTTCCAAGTTTTTAATCATTTCTGGAAACTCTAATTGCGTATTTTCAGAGTTTTACCACAACTAGAGAGTTTTCTTACAAATATGTACTGGAACCGTCAGGATTTTAACAGAGTCATACAAAAGTCGCCAGAGTAATGCGGCCTCAATTGTAAACATAAGCAGTACAGTCCTCACTTACAGGCTTTCTACACAAATTTTGAGCTGTATAAACAAGAATTCCTAATATTTGAAAGCAAATTCAAGTGAAAACGCTCCCTAAAGTGCCCGGAGTTGTAAATATTATCAGTTTGCTGGTCCTTTCACGGCTTTCCACTGGTAATGTCTGTGATTACAAACGGCAGGAAATGTAGGAAGAATCTATTTACTTTAATTTCAAGGGGTTCTTCCAAGTTTTTAATCATTTCTGGAAACTCTAATTGCGTATTTTCAGAGTTTTACCACAACTAGAGAGTTTTCTTACAAATATGTACTGGAACCGTCAGGATTTTAACAGAGTCATACAAAAGTCGCCAGAGTAATGCGGCCTCAATTGTAAACATAAGCAGTACAGTCCTCACTTACAGGCTTTCTACACAAATTTTGAGCTGTATAAACAAGAATTCCTAATATTTGAAAGCAAATTCAAGTGAAAACGCTCCCTAAAGTGCCCGGAGTTGTAAATATTATCAGTTTGCTGGTCCTTTCACGGCTTTCCACTGGTAATGTCTGTGATTACAAACGGCAGGAAATGTAGGAAGAATCTATTTACTTTAATTTCAAGGGGTTCTTCCAAGTTTTTAATCATTTCTGGAAACTCTAATTGCGTATTTTCAGAGTTTTACCACAACTAGAGAGTTTTCTTACAAATATGTACTGGAACCGTCAGGATTTTAACAGAGTCATACAAAAGTCGCCAGAGTAATGCGGCCTCAATTGTAAACATAAGCAGTACAGTCCTCACTTACAGGCTTTCTACACAAATTTTGAGCTGTATAAACAAGAATTCCTAATATTTGAAAGCAAATTCAAGTGAAAACGCTCCCTAAAGTGCCCGGAGTTGTAAA
The DNA here is from genome assembly GCF_964212035.1 of Myotis nattereri. Taxonomy (NCBI): domain Eukaryota; kingdom Metazoa; phylum Chordata; class Mammalia; order Chiroptera; family Vespertilionidae; genus Myotis; species Myotis nattereri. Next base: position 22,900 of record NW_027669546.1, on the reverse strand, counting down.
TATTATCAGTTTGCTGGTCCTTTCACGGCTTTCCACTGGTAATGTCTGTGATTACAAACGGCAGGAAATGTAGGAAGAATCTATTTACTTTAATTTCAAGGGGTTCTTCCAAGTTTTTAATCATTTCTGGAAACTCTAATTGCGTATTTTCAGAGTTTTACCACAACTAGAGAGTTTTCTTACAAATATGTACTGGAACCGTCAGGATTTTAACAGAGTCATACAAAAGTCGCCAGAGTAATGCGGCCTCAATTGTAAACATAAGCAGTACAGTCCTCACTTACAGGCTTTCTACACAAATTTTGAGCTGTATAAACAAGAATTCCTAATATTTGAAAGCAAATTCAAGTGAAAACGCTCCCTAAAGTGCCCGGAGTTGTAAATATTATCAGTTTGCTGGTCCTTTCACGGCTTTCCACTGGTAATGTCTGTGATTACAAACGGCAGGAAATGTAGGAAGAATCTATTTACTTTAATTTCAAGGGGTTCTTCCAAGTTTTTAATCATTTCTGGAAACTCTAATTGCGTATTTTCAGAGTTTTACCACAACTAGAGAGTTTTCTTACAAATATGTACTGGAACCGTCAGGATTTTAACAGAGTCATACAAAAGTCGCCAGAGTAATGCGGCCTCAATTGTAAACATAAGCAGTACAGTCCTCACTTACAGGCTTTCTACACAAATTTTGAGCTGTATAAACAAGAATTCCTAATATTTGAAAGCAAATTCAAGTGAAAACGCTCCCTAAAGTGCCCGGAGTTGTAAATATTATCAGTTTGCTGGTCCTTTCACGGCTTTCCACTGGTAATGTCTGTGATTACAAACGGCAGGAAATGTAGGAAGAATCTATTTACTTTAATTTCAAGGGGTTCTTCCAAGTTTTTAATCATTTCTGGAAACTCTAATTGCGTATTTTCAGAGTTTTACCACAACTAGAGAGTTTTCTTACAAATATGTACTGGAACCGTCAGGATTTTAACAGAGTCATACAAAAGTCGCCAGAGTAATGCGGCCTCAATTGTAAACATAAGCAGTACAGTCCTCACTTACAGGCTTTCTACACAAATTTTGAGCTGTATAAACAAGAATTCCTAATATTTGAAAGCAAATTCAAGTGAAAACGCTCCCTAAAGTGCCCGGAGTTGTAAATATTATCAGTTTGCTGGTCCTTTCACGGCTTTCCACTGGTAATGTCTGTGATTACAAACGGCAGGAAATGTAGGAAGAATCTATTTACTTTAATTTCAAGGGGTTCTTCCAAGTTTTTAATCATTTCTGGAAACTCTAATTGCGTATTTTCAGAGTTTTACCACAACTAGAGAGTTTTCTTACAAATATGTACTGGAACCGTCAGGATTTTAACAGAGTCATACAAAAGTCGCCAGAGTAATGCGGCCTCAATTGTAAACATAAGCAGTACAGTCCTCACTTACAGGCTTTCTACACAAATTTTGAGCTGTATAAACAAGAATTCCTAATATTTGAAAGCAAATTCAAGTGAAAACGCTCCCTAAAGTGCCCGGAGTTGTAAATATTATCAGTTTGCTGGTCCTTTCACGGCTTTCCACTGGTAATGTCTGTGATTACAAACGGCAGGAAATGTAGGAAGAATCTATTTACTTTAATTTCAAGGGGTTCTTCCAAGTTTTTAATCATTTCTGGAAACTCTAATTGCGTATTTTCAGAGTTTTACCACAACTAGAGAGTTTTCTTACAAATATGTACTGGAACCGTCAGGATTTTAACAGAGTCATACAAAAGTCGCCAGAGTAATGCGGCCTCAATTGTAAACATAAGCAGTACAGTCCTCACTTACAGGCTTTCTACACAAATTTTGAGCTGTATAAACAAGAATTCCTAATATTTGAAAGCAAATTCAAGTGAAAACGCTCCCTAAAGTGCCCGGAGTTGTAAATATTATCAGTTTGCTGGTCCTTTCACGGCTTTCCACTGGTAATGTCTGTGATTACAAACGGCAGGAAATGTAGGAAGAATCTATTTACTTTAATTTCAAGGGGTTCTTCCAAGTTTTTAATCATTTCTGGAAACTCTAATTGCGTATTTTCAGAGTTTTACCACAACTAGAGAGTTTTCTTACAAATATGTACTGGAACCGTCAGGATTTTAACAGAGTCATACAAAAGTCGCCAGAGTAATGCGGCCTCAATTGTAAACATAAGCAGTACAGTCCTCACTTACAGGCTTTCTACACAAATTTTGAGCTGTATAAACAAGAATTCCTAATATTTGAAAGCAAATTCAAGTGAAAACGCTCCCTAAAGTGCCCGGAGTTGTAAATATTATCAGTTTGCTGGTCCTTTCACGGCTTTCCACTGGTAATGTCTGTGATTACAAACGGCAGGAAATGTAGGAAGAATCTATTTACTTTAATTTCAAGGGGTTCTTCCAAGTTTTTAATCATTTCTGGAAACTCTAATTGCGTATTTTCAGAGTTTTACCACAACTAGAGAGTTTTCTTACAAATATGTACTGGAACCGTCAGGATTTTAACAGAGTCATACAAAAGTCGCCAGAGTAATGCGGCCTCAATTGTAAACATAAGCAGTACAGTCCTCACTTACAGGCTTTCTACACAAATTTTGAGCTGTATAAACAAGAATTCCTAATATTTGAAAGCAAATTCAAGTGAAAACGCTCCCTAAAGTGCCCGGAGTTGTAAATATTATCAGTTTGCTGGTCCTTTCACGGCTTTCCACTGGTAATGTCTGTGATTACAAACGGCAGGAAATGTAGGAAGAATCTATTTACTTTAATTTCAAGGGGTTCTTCCAAGTTTTTAATCATTTCTGGAAACTCTAATTGCGTATTTTCAGAGTTTTACCACAACTAGAGAGTTTTCTTACAAATATGTACTGGAACCGTCAGGATTTTAACAGAGTCATACAAAAGTCGCCAGAGTAATGCGGCCTCAATTGTAAACATAAGCAGTACAGTCCTCACTTACAGGCTTTCTACACAAATTTTGAGCTGTATAAACAAGAATTCCTAATATTTGAAAGCAAATTCAAGTGAAAACGCTCCCTAAAGTGCCCGGAGTTGTAAATATTATCAGTTTGCTGGTCCTTTCACGGCTTTCCACTGGTAATGTCTGTGATTACAAACGGCAGGAAATGTAGGAAGAATCTATTTACTTTAATTTCAAGGGGTTCTTCCAAGTTTTTAATCATTTCTGGAAACTCTAATTGCGTATTTTCAGAGTTTTACCACAACTAGAGAGTTTTCTTACAAATATGTACTGGAACCGTCAGGATTTTAACAGAGTCATACAAAAGTCGCCAGAGTAATGCGGCCTCAATTGTAAACATAAGCAGTACAGTCCTCACTTACAGGCTTTCTACACAAATTTTGAGCTGTATAAACAAGAATTCCTAATATTTGAAAGCAAATTCAAGTGAAAACGCTCCCTAAAGTGCCCGGAGTTGTAAATATTATCAGTTTGCTGGTCCTTTCACGGCTTTCCACTGGTAATGTCTGTGATTACAAACGGCAGGAAATGTAGGAAGAATCTATTTACTTTAATTTCAAGGGGTTCTTCCAAGTTTTTAATCATTTCTGGAAACTCTAATTGCGTATTTTCAGAGTTTTACCACAACTAGAGAGTTTTCTTACAAATATGTACTGGAACCGTCAGGATTTTAACAGAGTCATACAAAAGTCGCCAGAGTAATGCGGCCTCAATTGTAAACATAAGCAGTACAGTCCTCACTTACAGGCTTTCTACACAAATTTTGAGCTGTATAAACAAGAATTCCTAATATTTGAAAGCAAATTCAAGTGAAAACGCTCCCTAAAGTGCCCGGAGTTGTAAATATTATCAGTTTGCTGGTCCTTTCACGGCTTTCCACTGGTAATGTCTGTGATTACAAACGGCAGGAAATGTAGGAAGAATCTATTTACTTTAATTTCAAGGGGTTCTTCCAAGTTTTTAATCATTTCTGGAAACTCTAATTGCGTATTTTCAGAGTTTTACCACAACTAGAGAGTTTTCTTACAAATATGTACTGGAACCGTCAGGATTTTAACAGAGTCATACAAAAGTCGCCAGAGTAATGCGGCCTCAATTGTAAACATAAGCAGTACAGTCCTCACTTACAGGCTTTCTACACAAATTTTGAGCTGTATAAACAAGAATTCCTAATATTTGAAAGCAAATTCAAGTGAAAACGCTCCCTAAAGTGCCCGGAGTTGTAAATATTATCAGTTTGCTGGTCCTTTCACGGCTTTCCACTGGTAATGTCTGTGATTACAAACGGCAGGAAATGTAGGAAGAATCTATTTACTTTAATTTCAAGGGGTTCTTCCAAGTTTTTAATCATTTCTGGAAACTCTAATTGCGTATTTTCAGAGTTTTACCACAACTAGAGAGTTTTCTTACAAATATGTACTGGAACCGTCAGGATTTTAACAGAGTCATACAAAAGTCGCCAGAGTAATGCGGCCTCAATTGTAAACATAAGCAGTACAGTCCTCACTTACAGGCTTTCTACACAAATTTTGAGCTGTATAAACAAGAATTCCTAATATTTGAAAGCAAATTCAAGTGAAAACGCTCCCTAAAGTGCCCGGAGTTGTAAATATTATCAGTTTGCTGGTCCTTTCACGGCTTTCCACTGGTAATGTCTGTGATTACAAACGGCAGGAAATGTAGGAAGAATCTATTTACTTTAATTTCAAGGGGTTCTTCCAAGTTTTTAATCATTTCTGGAAACTCTAATTGCGTATTTTCAGAGTTTTACCACAACTAGAGAGTTTTCTTACAAATATGTACTGGAACCGTCAGGATTTTAACAGAGTCATACAAAAGTCGCCAGAGTAATGCGGCCTCAATTGTAAACATAAGCAGTACAGTCCTCACTTACAGGCTTTCTACACAAATTTTGAGCTGTATAAACAAGAATTCCTAATATTTGAAAGCAAATTCAAGTGAAAACGCTCCCTAAAGTGCCCGGAGTTGTAAATATTATCAGTTTGCTGGTCCTTTCACGGCTTTCCACTGGTAATGTCTGTGATTACAAACGGCAGGAAATGTAGGAAGAATCTATTTACTTTAATTTCAAGGGGTTCTTCCAAGTTTTTAATCATTTCTGGAAACTCTAATTGCGTATTTTCAGAGTTTTACCACAACTAGAGAGTTTTCTTACAAATATGTACTGGAACCGTCAGGATTTTAACAGAGTCATACAAAAGTCGCCAGAGTAATGCGGCCTCAATTGTAAACATAAGCAGTACAGTCCTCACTTACAGGCTTTCTACACAAATTTTGAGCTGTATAAACAAGAATTCCTAATATTTGAAAGCAAATTCAAGTGAAAACGCTCCCTAAAGTGCCCGGAGTTGTAAATATTATCAGTTTGCTGGTCCTTTCACGGCTTTCCACTGGTAATGTCTGTGATTACAAACGGCAGGAAATGTAGGAAGAATCTATTTACTTTAATTTCAAGGGGTTCTTCCAAGTTTTTAATCATTTCTGGAAACTCTAATTGCGTATTTTCAGAGTTTTACCACAACTAGAGAGTTTTCTTACAAATATGTACTGGAACCGTCAGGATTTTAACAGAGTCATACAAAAGTCGCCAGAGTAATGCGGCCTCAATTGTAAACATAAGCAGTACAGTCCTCACTTACAGGCTTTCTACACAAATTTTGAGCTGTATAAACAAGAATTCCTAATATTTGAAAGCAAATTCAAGTGAAAACGCTCCCTAAAGTGCCCGGAGTTGTAAATATTATCAGTTTGCTGGTCCTTTCACGGCTTTCCACTGGTAATGTCTGTGATTACAAACGGCAGGAAATGTAGGAAGAATCTATTTACTTTAATTTCAAGGGGTTCTTCCAAGTTTTTAATCATTTCTGGAAACTCTAATTGCGTATTTTCAGAGTTTTACCACAACTAGAGAGTTTTCTTACAAATATGTACTGGAACCGTCAGGATTTTAACAGAGTCATACAAAAGTCGCCAGAGTAATGCGGCCTCAATTGTAAACATAAGCAGTACAGTCCTCACTTACAGGCTTTCTACACAAATTTTGAGCTGTATAAACAAGAATTCCTAATATTTGAAAGCAAATTCAAGTGAAAACGCTCCCTAAAGTGCCCGGAGTTGTAAATATTATCAGTTTGCTGGTCCTTTCACGGCTTTCCACTGGTAATGTCTGTGATTACAAACGGCAGGAAATGTAGGAAGAATCTATTTACTTTAATTTCAAGGGGTTCTTCCAAGTTTTTAATCATTTCTGGAAACTCTAATTGCGTATTTTCAGAGTTTTACCACAACTAGAGAGTTTTCTTACAAATATGTACTGGAACCGTCAGGATTTTAACAGAGTCATACAAAAGTCGCCAGAGTAATGCGGCCTCAATTGTAAACATAAGCAGTACAGTCCTCACTTACAGGCTTTCTACACAAATTTTGAGCTGTATAAACAAGAATTCCTAATATTTGAAAGCAAATTCAAGTGAAAACGCTCCCTAAAGTGCCCGGAGTTGTAAATATTATCAGTTTGCTGGTCCTTTCACGGCTTTCCACTGGTAATGTCTGTGATTACAAACGGCAGGAAATGTAGGAAGAATCTATTTACTTTAATTTCAAGGGGTTCTTCCAAGTTTTTAATCATTTCTGGAAACTCTAATTGCGTATTTTCAGAGTTTTACCACAACTAGAGAGTTTTCTTACAAATATGTACTGGAACCGTCAGGATTTTAACAGAGTCATACAAAAGTCGCCAGAGTAATGCGGCCTCAATTGTAAACATAAGCAGTACAGTCCTCACTTACAGGCTTTCTACACAAATTTTGAGCTGTATAAACAAGAATTCCTAATATTTGAAAGCAAATTCAAGTGAAAACGCTCCCTAAAGTGCCCGGAGTTGTAAATATTATCAGTTTGCTGGTCCTTTCACGGCTTTCCACTGGTAATGTCTGTGATTACAAACGGCAGGAAATGTAGGAAGAATCTATTTACTTTAATTTCAAGGGGTTCTTCCAAGTTTTTAATCATTTCTGGAAACTCTAATTGCGTATTTTCAGAGTTTTACCACAACTAGAGAGTTTTCTTACAAATATGTACTGGAACCGTCAGGATTTTAACAGAGTCATACAAAAGTCGCCAGAGTAATGCGGCCTCAATTGTAAACATAAGCAGTACAGTCCTCACTTACAGGCTTTCTACACAAATTTTGAGCTGTATAAACAAGAATTCCTAATATTTGAAAGCAAATTCAAGTGAAAACGCTCCCTAAAGTGCCCGGAGTTGTAAATATTATCAGTTTGCTGGTCCTTTCACGGCTTTCCACTGGTAATGTCTGTGATTACAAACGGCAGGAAATGTAGGAAGAATCTATTTACTTTAATTTCAAGGGGTTCTTCCAAGTTTTTAATCATTTCTGGAAACTCTAATTGCGTATTTTCAGAGTTTTACCACAACTAGAGAGTTTTCTTACAAATATGTACTGGAACCGTCAGGATTTTAACAGAGTCATACAAAAGTCGCCAGAGTAATGCGGCCTCAATTGTAAACATAAGCAGTACAGTCCTCACTTACAGGCTTTCTACACAAATTTTGAGCTGTATAAACAAGAATTCCTAATATTTGAAAGCAAATTCAAGTGAAAACGCTCCCTAAAGTGCCCGGAGTTGTAAATATTATCAGTTTGCTGGTCCTTTCACGGCTTTCCACTGGTAATGTCTGTGATTACAAACGGCAGGAAATGTAGGAAGAATCTATTTACTTTAATTTCAAGGGGTTCTTCCAAGTTTTTAATCATTTCTGGAAACTCTAATTGCGTATTTTCAGAGTTTTACCACAACTAGAGAGTTTTCTTACAAATATGTACTGGAACCGTCAGGATTTTAACAGAGTCATACAAAAGTCGCCAGAGTAATGCGGCCTCAATTGTAAACATAAGCAGTACAGTCCTCACTTACAGGCTTTCTACACAAATTTTGAGCTGTATAAACAAGAATTCCTAATATTTGAAAGCAAATTCAAGTGAAAACGCTCCCTAAAGTGCCCGGAGTTGTAAATATTATCAGTTTGCTGGTCCTTTCACGGCTTTCCACTGGTAATGTCTGTGATTACAAACGGCAGGAAATGTAGGAAGAATCTATTTACTTTAATTTCAAGGGGTTCTTCCAAGTTTTTAATCATTTCTGGAAACTCTAATTGCGTATTTTCAGAGTTTTACCACAACTAGAGAGTTTTCTTACAAATATGTACTGGAACCGTCAGGATTTTAACAGAGTCATACAAAAGTCGCCAGAGTAATGCGGCCTCAATTGTAAACATAAGCAGTACAGTCCTCACTTACAGGCTTTCTACACAAATTTTGAGCTGTATAAACAAGAATTCCTAATATTTGAAAGCAAATTCAAGTGAAAACGCTCCCTAAAGTGCCCGGAGTTGTAAATATTATCAGTTTGCTGGTCCTTTCACGGCTTTCCACTGGTAATGTCTGTGATTACAAACGGCAGGAAATGTAGGAAGAATCTATTTACTTTAATTTCAAGGGGTTCTTCCAAGTTTTTAATCATTTCTGGAAACTCTAATTGCGTATTTTCAGAGTTTTACCACAACTAGAGAGTTTTCTTACAAGTATGTACTGGAACCGTCAGGATTTTAACAGAGTCATACAAAAGTCGCCAGAGTAATGCGGCCTCAATTGTAAACATAAGCAGTACAGTCCTCACTTACAGGCTTTCTACACAAATTTTGAGCTGTATAAACAAGAATTCCTAATATTTGAAAGCAAATTCAAGTGAAAACGCTCCCTAAAGTGCCCGGAGTTGTAAATATTATCAGTTTGCTGGTCCTTTCACGGCTTTCCACTGGTAATGTCTGTGATTACAAACGGCAGGAAATGTAGGAAGAATCTATTTACTTTAATTTCAAGGGGTTCTTCCAAGTTTTTAATCATTTCTGGAAACTCTAATTGCGTATTTTCAGAGTTTTACCACAACTAGAGAGTTTTCTTACAAATATGTACTGGAACCGTCAGGATTTTAACAGAGTCATACAAAAGTCGCCAGAGTAATGCGGCCTCAATTGTAAACATAAGCAGTACAGTCCTCACTTACAGGCTTTCTACACAAATTTTGAGCTGTATAAACAAGAATTCCTAATATTTGAAAGCAAATTCAAGTGAAAACGCTCCCTAAAGTGCCCGGAGTTGTAAATATTATCAGTTTGCTGGTCCTTTCACGGCTTTCCACTGGTAATGTCTGTGATTACAAACGGCAGGAAATGTAGGAAGAATCTATTTACTTTAATTTCAAGGGGTTCTTCCAAGTTTTTAATCATTTCTGGAAACTCTAATTGCGTATTTTCAGAGTTTTACCACAACTAGAGAGTTTTCTTACAAATATGTACTGGAACCGTCAGGATTTTAACAGAGTCATACAAAAGTCGCCAGAGTAATGCGGCCTCAATTGTAAACATAAGCAGTACAGTCCTCACTTACAGGCTTTCTACACAAATTTTGAGCTGTATAAACAAGAATTCCTAATATTTGAAAGCAAATTCAAGTGAAAACGCTCCCTAAAGGCCCCGGAGTTGTAAATATTATCAGTTTGCTGGTCCTTTCACGGCTTTCCACTGGTAATGTCTGTGATTACAAACGGCAGGAAATGTAGGAAGAATCTATTTACTTTAATTTCAAGGGGTTCTTCCAAGTTTTTAATCATTTCTGGAAACTCTAATTGCGTATTTTCAGAGTTTTACCACAACTAGAGAGTTTTCTTACAAGTATGTACTGGAACCGTCAGGATTTTAACAGAGTCATACAAAAGTCGCCAGAGTAATGCGGCCTCAATTGTAAACATAAGCAGTACAGTCCTCACTTACAGGCTTTCTACACAAATTTTGAGCTGTATAAACAAGAATTCCTAATATTTGAAAGCAAATTCAAGTGAAAACGCTCCCTAAAGTGCCCGGAGTTGTAAATATTATCAGTTTGCTGGTCCTTTCACGGCTTTCCACTGGTAATGTCTGTGATTACAAACGGCAGGAAATGTAGGAAGAATCTATTTACTTTAATTTCAAGGGGTTCTTCCAAGTTTTTAATCATTTCTGGAAACTCTAATTGCGTATTTTCAGAGTTTTACCACAACTAGAGAGTTTTCTTACAAATATGTACTGGAACCGTCAGGATTTTAACAGAGTCATACAAAAGTCGCCAGAGTAATGCGGCCTCAATTGTAAACATAAGCAGTACAGTCCTCACTTACAGGCTTTCTACACAAATTTTGAGCTGTATAAACAAGAATTCCTAATATTTGAAAGCAAATTCAAGTGAAAACGCTCCCTAAAGTGCCCGGAGTTGTAAATATTATCAGTTTGCTGGTCCTTTCACGGCTTTCCACTGGTAATGTCTGTGATTACAAACGGCAGGAAATGTAGGAAGAATCTATTTACTTTAATTTCAAGGGGTTCTTCCAAGTTTTTAATCATTTCTGGAAACTCTAATTGCGTATTTTCAGAGTTTTACCACAACTAGAGAGTTTTCTTACAAATATGTACTGGAACCGTCAGGATTTTAACAGAGTCATACAAAAGTCGCCAGAGTAATGCGGCCTCAATTGTAAACATAAGCAGTACAGTCCTCACTTACAGGCTTTCTACACAAATTTTGAGCTGTATAAACAAGAATTCCTAATATTTGAAAGCAAATTCAAGTGAAAACGCTCCCTAAAGGCCCCGGAGTTGTAAATATTATCAGTTTGCTGGTCCTTTCACGGCTTTCCACTGGTAATGTCTGTGATTACAAACGGCAGGAAATGTAGGAAGAATCTATTTACTTTAATTTCAAGGGGTTCTTCCAAGTTTTTAATCATTTCTGGAAACTCTAATTGCGTATTTTCAGAGTTTTACCACAACTAGAGAGTTTTCTTACAAATATGTACTGGAACCGTCAGGATTTTAACAGAGTCATACAAAAGTCGCCAGAGTAATGCGGCCTCAATTGTAAACATAAGCAGTACAGTCCTCACTTACAGGCTTTCTACACAAATTTTGAGCTGTATAAACAAGAATTCCTAATATTTGAAAGCAAATTCAAGTGAAAACGCTCCCTAAAGTGCCCGGAGTTGTAAATATTATCAGTTTGCTGGTCCTTTCACGGCTTTCCACTGGTAATGTCTGTGATTACAAACGGCAGGAAATGTAGGAAGAATCTATTTACTTTAATTTCAAGGGGTTCTTCCAAGTTTTTAATCATTTCTGGAAACTCTAATTGCGTATTTTCAGAGTTTTACCACAACTAGAGAGTTTTCTTACAAATATGTACTGGAACCGTCAGGATTTTAACAGAGTCATACAAAAGTCGCCAGAGTAATGCGGCCTCAATTGTAAACATAAGCAGTACAGTCCTCACTTACAGGCTTTCTACACAAATTTTGAGCTGTATAAACAAGAATTCCTAATATTTGAAAGCAAATTCAAGTGAAAACGCTCCCTAAAGTGCCCGGAGTTGTAAATATTATCAGTTTGCTGGTCCTTTCACGGCTTTCCACTGGTAATGTCTGTGATTACAAACGGCAGGAAATGTAGGAAGAATCTATTTACTTTAATTTCAAGGGGTTCTTCCAAGTTTTTAATCATTTCTGGAAACTCTAATTGCGTATTTTCAGAGTTTTACCACAACTAGAGAGTTTTCTTACAAATATGTACTGGAACCGTCAGGATTTTAACAGAGTCATACAAAAGTCGCCAGAGTAATGCGGCCTCAATTGTAAACATAAGCAGTACAGTCCTCACTTACAGGCTTTCTACACAAATTTTGAGCTGTATAAACAAGAATTCCTAATATTTGAGCCTGCCAACTGCACGGGGCAGAGCGGCTCCTGGCAGTCCAGTCCCTCACCTGTGGCTTCTGCATCTATGGCTCCTCCCCCCTTCCTCACCCAGCACATCCTGCATCCACCCTGCAGGCTTTGCGACTGGAACGGGTCCTCCCCCCGCATTTCATGAGGGAGCCAGTCGTTAACAGTTCACACCTGGTGGTGTGTTTGTGCCTGTTCTCTTTCCCAGGGATATTTGCAAAGTAAGCCTTTGCTGTAACTGTGGAATGAAAATGCCCTCTATTGTTAAATGTGTTTGTGGTGTCAATTTTCAAGTAGTCCTGGTTCAGAACCTAAAAAGAGCCACAATAACCAGTTGCTTATTCTGATTACTTTTATGATCAAACCATATTTGAAAGCAAATTCAAGTGAAAACGCTCCCTAAAGTGCCCGGAGTTGTAAATATTATCAGTTTGCTGGTCCTTTCACGGCTTTCCACTGGTAATGTCTGTGATTACAAACGGCAGGAAATGTAGGAAGAATCTATTTACTTTAATTTCAAGGGGTTCTTCCAAGTTTTTAATCATTTCTGGAAACTCTAATTGCGTATTTTCAGAGTTTTACCACAACTAGAGAGTTTTCTTACAAATATGTACTGGAACCGTCAGGATTTTAACAGAGTCATACAAAAGTCGCCAGAGTAATGCGGCCTCAATTGTAAACATAAGCAGTACAGTCCTCACTTACAGGCTTTCTACACAAATTTTGAGCTGTATAAACAAGAATTCCTAATATTTGAAAGCAAATTCAAGTGAAAACGCTCCCTAAAGTGCCCGGAGTTGTAAATATTATCAGTTTGCTGGTCCTTTCACGGCTTTCCACTGGTAATGTCTGTGATTACAAACGGCAGGAAATGTAGGAAGAATCTATTTACTTTAATTTCAAGGGGTTCTTCCAAGTTTTTAATCATTTCTGGAAACTCTAATTGCGTATTTTCAGAGTTTTACCACAACTAGAGAGTTTTCTTACAAATATGTACTGGAACCGTCAGGATTTTAACAGAGTCATACAAAAGTCGCCAGAGTAATGCGGCCTCAATTGTAAACATAAGCAGTACAGTCCTCACTTACAGGCTTTCTACACAAATTTTGAGCTGTATAAACAAGAATTCCTAATATTTGAAAGCAAATTCAAGTGAAAACGCTCCCTAAAGTGCCCGGAGTTGTAAATATTATCAGTTTGCTGGTCCTTTCACGGCTTTCCACTGGTAATGTCTGTGATTACAAACGGCAGGAAATGTAGGAAGAATCTATTTACTTTAATTTCAAGGGGTTCTTCCAAGTTTTTAATCATTTCTGGAAACTCTAATTGCGTATTTTCAGAGTTTTACCACAACTAGAGAGTTTTCTTACAAATATGTACTGGAACCGTCAGGATTTTAACAGAGTCATACAAAAGTCGCCAGAGTAATGCGGCCTCAATTGTAAACATAAGCAGTACAGTCCTCACTTACAGGCTTTCTACACAAATTTTGAGCTGTATAAACAAGAATTCCTAATATTTGAAAGCAAATTCAAGTGAAAACGCTCCCTAAAGGCCCCGGAGTTGTAAATATTATCAGTTTGCTGGTCCTTTCACGGCTTTCCACTGGTAATGTCTGTGATTACAAACGGCAGGAAATGTAGGAAGAATCTATTTACTTTAATTTCAAGGGGTTCTTCCAAGTTTTTAATCATTTCTGGAAACTCTAATTGCGTATTTTCAGAGTTTTACCACAACTAGAGAGTTTTCTTACAAATATGTACTGGAACCGTCAGGATTTTAACAGAGTCATACAAAAGTCGCCAGAGTAATGCGGCCTCAATTGTAAACATAAGCAGTACAGTCCTCACTTACAGGCTTTCTACACAAATTTTGAGCTGTATAAACAAGAATTCCTAATATTTGAAAGCAAATTCAAGTGAAAACGCTCCCTAAAGGCCCCGGAGTTGTAAATATTATCAGTTTGCTGGTCCTTTCACGGCTTTCCACTGGTAATGTCTGTGATTACAAACGGCAGGAAATGTAGGAAGAATCTATTTACTTTAATTTCAAGGGGTTCTTCCAAGTTTTTAATCATTTCTGGAAACTCTAATTGCGTATTTTCAGAGTTTTACCACAACTAGAGAGTTTTCTTACAAATATGTACTGGAACCGTCAGGATTTTAACAGAGTCATACAAAAGTCGCCAGAGTAATGCGGCCTCAATTGTAAACATAAGCAGTACAGTCCTCACTTACAGGCTTTCTACACAAATTTTGAGCTGTATAAACAAGAATTCCTAATATTTGAAAGCAAATTCAAGTGAAAACGCTCCCTAAAGTGCCCGGAGTTGTAAATATTATCAGTTTGCTGGTCCTTTCACGGCTTTCCACTGGTAATGTCTGTGATTACAAACGGCAGGAAATGTAGGAAGAATCTATTTACTTTAATTTCAAGGGGTTCTTCCAAGTTTTTAATCATTTCTGGAAACTCTAATTGCGTATTTTCAGAGTTTTACCACAACTAGAGAGTTTTCTTACAAATATGTACTGGAACCGTCAGGATTTTAACAGAGTCATACAAAAGTCGCCAGAGTAATGCGGCCTCAATTGTAAACATAAGCAGTACAGTCCTCACTTACAGGCTTTCTACACAAATTTTGAGCTGTATAAACAAGAATTCCTAATATTTGAAAGCAAATTCAAGTGAAAACGCTCCCTAAAGTGCCCGGAGTTGTAAATATTATCAGTTTGCTGGTCCTTTCACGGCTTTCCACTGGTAATGTCTGTGATTACAAACGGCAGGAAATGTAGGAAGAATCTATTTACTTTAATTTCAAGGGGTTCTTCCAAGTTTTTAATCATTTCTGGAAACTCTAATTGCGTATTTTCAGAGTTTTACCACAACTAGAGAGTTTTCTTACAAATATGTACTGGAACCGTCAGGATTTTAACAGAGTCATACAAAAGTCGCCAGAGTAATGCGGCCTCAATTGTAAACATAAGCAGTACAGTCCTCACTTACAGGCTTTCTACACAAATTTTGAGCTGTATAAACAAGAATTCCTAATATTTGAAAGCAAATTCAAGTGAAAACGCTCCCTAAAGTGCCCGGAGTTGTAAATATTATCAGTTTGCTGGTCCTTTCACGGCTTTCCACTGGTAATGTCTGTGATTACAAACGGCAGGAAATGTAGGAAGAATCTATTTACTTTAATTTCAAGGGGTTCTTCCAAGTTTTTAATCATTTCTGGAAACTCTAATTGCGTATTTTCAGAGTTTTACCACAACTAGAGAGTTTTCTTACAAATATGTACTGGAACCGTCAGGATTTTAACAGAGTCATACAAAAGTCGCCAGAGTAATGCGGCCTCAATTGTAAACATAAGCAGTACAGTCCTCACTTACAGGCTTTCTACACAAATTTTGAGCTGTATAAACAAGAATTCCTAATATTTGAAAGCAAATTCAAGTGAAAACGCTCCCTAAAGTGCCCGGAGTTGTAAATATTATCAGTTTGCTGGTCCTTTCACGGCTTTCCACTGGTAATGTCTGTGATTACAAACGGCAGGAAATGTAGGAAGAATCTATTTACTTTAATTTCAAGGGGTTCTTCCAAGTTTTTAATCATTTCTGGAAACTCTAATTGCGTATTTTCAGAGTTTTACCACAACTAGAGAGTTTTCTTACAAATATGTACTGGAACCGTCAGGATTTTAACAGAGTCATACAAAAGTCGCCAGAGTAATGCGGCCTCAATTGTAAACATAAGCAGTACAGTCCTCACTTACAGGCTTTCTACACAAATTTTGAGCTGTATAAACAAGAATTCCTAATATTTGAAAGCAAATTCAAGTGAAAACGCTCCCTAAAGTGCCCGGAGTTGTAAATATTATCAGTTTGCTGGTCCTTTCACGGCTTTCCACTGGTAATGTCTGTGATTACAAACGGCAGGAAATGTAGGAAGAATCTATTTACTTTAATTTCAAGGGGTTCTTCCAAGTTTTTAATCATTTCTGGAAACTCTAATTGCGTATTTTCAGAGTTTTACCACAACTAGAGAGTTTTCTTACAAATATGTACTGGAACCGTCAGGATTTTAACAGAGTCATACAAAAGTCGCCAGAGTAATGCGGCCTCAATTGTAAACATAAGCAGTACAGTCCTCACTTACAGGCTTTCTACACAAATTTTGAGCTGTATAAACAAGAATTCCTAATATTTGAAAGCAAATTCAAGTGAAAACGCTCCCTAAAGTGCCCGGAGTTGTAAATATTATCAGTTTGCTGGTCCTTTCACGGCTTTCCACTGGTAATGTCTGTGATTACAAACGGCAGGAAATGTAGGAAGAATCTATTTACTTTAATTTCAAGGGGTTCTTCCAAGTTTTTAATCATTTCTGGAAACTCTAATTGCGTATTTTCAGAGTTTTACCACAACTAGAGAGTTTTCTTACAAATATGTACTGGAACCGTCAGGATTTTAACAGAGTCATACAAAAGTCGCCAGAGTAATGCGGCCTCAATTGTAAACATAAGCAGTACAGTCCTCACTTACAGGCTTTCGACACAAATTTTGAGCTGTATAAACAAGAATTCCTAATATTTGAAAGCAAATTCAAGTGAAAACGCTCCCTAAAGTGCCCGGAGTTGTAAATATTATCAGTTTGCTGGTCCTTTCACGGCTTTCCACTGGTAATGTCTGTGATTGCAAACGGCAGGAAATGTAGGAAGAATCTATTTACTTTAATTTCAAGGGGTTCTTCCAAGTTTTTAATCATTTCTGGAAACTCTAATTGCGTATTTTCAGAGTTTTACCACAACTAGAGAGTTTTCTTACAAATATGTACTGGAACCGTCAGGATTTTAACAGAGTCATACAAAAGTCGCCAGAGTAATGCGGCCTCAATTGTAAACATAAGCAGTACAGTCCTCACTTACAGGCTTTCTACACAAATTTTGAGCTGTATAAACAAGAATTCCTAATATTTGAAAGCAAATTCAAGTGAAAACGCTCCCTAAAGTGCCCGGAGTTGTAAATATTATCAGTTTGCTGGTCCTTTCACGGCTTTCCACTGGTAATGTCTGTGATTACAAACGGCAGGAAATGTAGGAAGAATCTATTTACTTTAATTTCAAGGGGTTCTTCCAAGTTTTTAATCATTTCTGGAAACTCTAATTGCGTATTTTCAGAGTTTTACCACAACTAGAGAGTTTTCTTACAAATATGTACTGGAACCGTCAGGATTTTAACAGAGTCATACAAAAGTCGCCAGAGTAATGCGGCCTCAATTGTAAACATAAGCAGTACAGTCCTCACTTACAGGCTTTCTACACAAATTTTGAGCTGTATAAACAAGAATTCCTAATATTTGAAAGCAAATTCAAGTGAAAACGCTCCCTAAAGTGCCCGGAGTTGTAAATATTATCAGTTTGCTGGTCCTTTCACGGCTTTCCACTGGTAATGTCTGTGATTACAAACGGCAGGAAATGTAGGAAGAATCTATTTACTTTAATTTCAAGGGGTTCTTCCAAGTTTTTAATCATTTCTGGAAACTCTAATTGCGTATTTTCAGAGTTTTACCACAACTAGAGAGTTTTCTTACAAATATGTACTGGAACCGTCAGGATTTTAACAGAGTCATACAAAAGTCGCCAGAGTAATGCGGCCTCAATTGTAAACATAAGCAGTACAGTCCTCACTTACAGGCTTTCTACACAAATTTTGAGCTGTATAAACAAGAATTCCTAATATTTGAAAGCAAATTCAAGTGAAAACGCTCCCTAAAGGCCCCGGAGTTGTAAATATTATCAGTTTGCTGGTCCTTTCACGGCTTTCCACTGGTAATGTCTGTGATTACAAACGGCAGGAAATGTAGGAAGAATCTATTTACTTTAATTTCAAGGGGTTCTTCCAAGTTTTTAATCATTTCTGGAAACTCTAATTGCGTATTTTCAGAGTTTTACCACAACTAGAGAGTTTTCTTACAAATATGTACTGGAACCGTCAGGATTTTAACAGAGTCATACAAAAGTCGCCAGAGTAATGCGGCCTCAATTGTAAACATAAGCAGTACAGTCCTCACTTACAGGCTTTCTACACAAATTTTGAGCTGTATAAACAAGAATTCCTAATATTTGAAAGCAAATTCAAGTGAAAACGCTCCCTAAAGGCCCCGGAGTTGTAAATATTATCAGTTTGCTGGTCCTTTCACGGCTTTCCACTGGTAATGTCTGTGATTACAAACGGCAGGAAATGTAGGAAGAATCTATTTACTTTAATTTCAAGGGGTTCTTCCAAGTTTTTAATCATTTCTGGAAACTCTAATTGCGTATTTTCAGAGTTTTACCACAACTAGAGAGTTTTCTTACAAATATGTACTGGAACCGTCAGGATTTTAACAGAGTCATACAAAAGTCGCCAGAGTAATGCGGCCTCAATTGTAAACATAAGCAGTACAGTCCTCACTTACAGGCTTTCTACACAAATTTTGAGCTGTATAAACAAGAATTCCTAATATTTGAAAGCAAATTCAAGTGAAAACGCTCCCTAAAGTGCCCGGAGTTGTAAATATTATCAGTTTGCTGGTCCTTTCACGGCTTTCCACTGGTAATGTCTGTGATTACAAACGGCAGGAAATGTAGGAAGAATCTATTTACTTTAATTTCAAGGGGTTCTTCCAAGTTTTTAATCATTTCTGGAAACTCTAATTGCGTATTTTCAGAGTTTTACCACAACTAGAGAGTTTTCTTACAAATATGTACTGGAACCGTCAGGATTTTAACAGAGTCATACAAAAGTCGCCAGAGTAATGCGGCCTCAATTGTAAACATAAGCAGTACAGTCCTCACTTACAGGCTTTCTACACAAATTTTGAGCTGTATAAACAAGAATTCCTAATATTTGAAAGCAAATTCAAGTGAAAACGCTCCCTAAAGTGCCCGGAGTTGTAAATATTATCAGTTTGCTGGTCCTTTCACGGCTTTCCACTGGTAATGTCTGTGATTACAAACGGCAGGAAATGTAGGAAGAATCTATTTACTTTAATTTCAAGGGGTTCTTCCAAGTTTTTAATCATTTCTGGAAACTCTAATTGCGTATTTTCAGAGTTTTACCACAACTAGAGAGTTTTCTTACAAATATGTACTGGAACCGTCAGGATTTTAACAGAGTCATACAAAAGTCGCCAGAGTAATGCGGCCTCAATTGTAAACATAAGCAGTACAGTCCTCACTTACAGGCTTTCTACACAAATTTTGAGCTGTATAAACAAGAATTCCTAATATTTGAAAGCAAATTCAAGTGAAAACGCTCCCTAAAGTGCCCGGAGTTGTAAATATTATCAGTTTGCTGGTCCTTTCACGGCTTTCCACTGGTAATGTCTGTGATTACAAACGGCAGGAAATGTAGGAAGAATCTATTTACTTTAATTTCAAGGGGTTCTTCCAAGTTTTTAATCATTTCTGGAAACTCTAATTGCGTATTTTCAGAGTTTTACCACAACTAGAGAGTTTTCTTACAAATATGTACTGGAACCGTCAGGATTTTAACAGAGTCATACAAAAGTCGCCAGAGTAATGCGGCCTCAATTGTAAACATAAGCAGTACAGTCCTCACTTACAGGCTTTCTACACAAATTTTGAGCTGTATAAACAAGAATTCCTAATATTTGAAAGCAAATTCAAGTGAAAACGCTCCCTAAAGTGCCCGGAGTTGTAAATATTATCAGTTTGCTGGTCCTTTCACGGCTTTCCACTGGTAATGTCTGTGATTACAAACGGCAGGAAATGTAGGAAGAATCTATTTACTTTAATTTCAAGGGGTTCTTCCAAGTTTTTAATCATTTCTGGAAACTCTAATTGCGTATTTTCAGAGTTTTACCACAACTAGAGAGTTTTCTTACAAATATGTACTGGAACCGTCAGGATTTTAACAGAGTCATACAAAAGTCGCCAGAGTAATGCGGCCTCAATTGTAAACATAAGCAGTACAGTCCTCACTTACAG
This sequence comes from Myotis nattereri, assembly GCF_964212035.1. Taxonomy (NCBI): domain Eukaryota; kingdom Metazoa; phylum Chordata; class Mammalia; order Chiroptera; family Vespertilionidae; genus Myotis; species Myotis nattereri. The sequence continues at coordinate 3,081 of NW_027669546.1, read as the reverse complement.
GCTTTCTACACAAATTTTGAGCTGTATAAACAAGAATTCCTAATATTTGAAAGCAAATTCAAGTGAAAACGCTCCCTAAAGTGCCCGGAGTTGTAAATATTATCAGTTTGCTGGTCCTTTCACGGCTTTCCACTGGTAATGTCTGTGATTACAAACGGCAGGAAATGTAGGAAGAATCTATTTACTTTAATTTCAAGGGGTTCTTCCAAGTTTTTAATCATTTCTGGAAACTCTAATTGCGTATTTTCAGAGTTTTACCACAACTAGAGAGTTTTCTTACAAATATGTACTGGAACCGTCAGGATTTTAACAGAGTCATACAAAAGTCGCCAGAGTAATGCGGCCTCAATTGTAAACATAAGCAGTACAGTCCTCACTTACAGGCTTTCTACACAAATTTTGAGCTGTATAAACAAGAATTCCTAATATTTGAAAGCAAATTCAAGTGAAAACGCTCCCTAAAGTGCCCGGAGTTGTAAATATTATCAGTTTGCTGGTCCTTTCACGGCTTTCCACTGGTAATGTCTGTGATTACAAACGGCAGGAAATGTAGGAAGAATCTATTTACTTTAATTTCAAGGGGTTCTTCCAAGTTTTTAATCATTTCTGGAAACTCTAATTGCGTATTTTCAGAGTTTTACCACAACTAGAGAGTTTTCTTACAAATATGTACTGGAACCGTCAGGATTTTAACAGAGTCATACAAAAGTCGCCAGAGTAATGCGGCCTCAATTGTAAACATAAGCAGTACAGTCCTCACTTACAGGCTTTCGACACAAATTTTGAGCTGTATAAACAAGAATTCCTAATATTTGAAAGCAAATTCAAGTGAAAACGCTCCCTAAAGTGCCCGGAGTTGTAAATATTATCAGTTTGCTGGTCCTTTCACGGCTTTCCACTGGTAATGTCTGTGATTGCAAACGGCAGGAAATGTAGGAAGAATCTATTTACTTTAATTTCAAGGGGTTCTTCCAAGTTTTTAATCATTTCTGGAAACTCTAATTGCGTATTTTCAGAGTTTTACCACAACTAGAGAGTTTTCTTACAAATATGTACTGGAACCGTCAGGATTTTAACAGAGTCATACAAAAGTCGCCAGAGTAATGCGGCCTCAATTGTAAACATAAGCAGTACAGTCCTCACTTACAGGCTTTCTACACAAATTTTGAGCTGTATAAACAAGAATTCCTAATATTTGAAAGCAAATTCAAGTGAAAACGCTCCCTAAAGTGCCCGGAGTTGTAAATATTATCAGTTTGCTGGTCCTTTCACGGCTTTCCACTGGTAATGTCTGTGATTACAAACGGCAGGAAATGTAGGAAGAATCTATTTACTTTAATTTCAAGGGGTTCTTCCAAGTTTTTAATCATTTCTGGAAACTCTAATTGCGTATTTTCAGAGTTTTACCACAACTAGAGAGTTTTCTTACAAATATGTACTGGAACCGTCAGGATTTTAACAGAGTCATACAAAAGTCGCCAGAGTAATGCGGCCTCAATTGTAAACATAAGCAGTACAGTCCTCACTTACAGGCTTTCTACACAAATTTTGAGCTGTATAAACAAGAATTCCTAATATTTGAAAGCAAATTCAAGTGAAAACGCTCCCTAAAGTGCCCGGAGTTGTAAATATTATCAGTTTGCTGGTCCTTTCACGGCTTTCCACTGGTAATGTCTGTGATTACAAACGGCAGGAAATGTAGGAAGAATCTATTTACTTTAATTTCAAGGGGTTCTTCCAAGTTTTTAATCATTTCTGGAAACTCTAATTGCGTATTTTCAGAGTTTTACCACAACTAGAGAGTTTTCTTACAAATATGTACTGGAACCGTCAGGATTTTAACAGAGTCATACAAAAGTCGCCAGAGTAATGCGGCCTCAATTGTAAACATAAGCAGTACAGTCCTCACTTACAGGCTTTCGACACAAATTTTGAGCTGTATAAACAAGAATTCCTAATATTTGAAAGCAAATTCAAGTGAAAACGCTCCCTAAAGTGCCCGGAGTTGTAAATATTATCAGTTTGCTGGTCCTTTCACGGCTTTCCACTGGTAATGTCTGTGATTGCAAACGGCAGGAAATGTAGGAAGAATCTATTTACTTTAATTTCAAGGGGTTCTTCCAAGTTTTTAATCATTTCTGGAAACTCTAATTGCGTATTTTCAGAGTTTTACCACAACTAGAGAGTTTTCTTACAAATATGTACTGGAACCGTCAGGATTTTAACAGAGTCATACAAAAGTCGCCAGAGTAATGCGGCCTCAATTGTAAACATAAGCAGTACAGTCCTCACTTACAGGCTTTCTACACAAATTTTGAGCTGTATAAACAAGAATTCCTAATATTTGAAAGCAAATTCAAGTGAAAACGCTCCCTAAAGTGCCCGGAGTTGTAAATATTATCAGTTTGCTGGTCCTTTCACGGCTTTCCACTGGTAATGTCTGTGATTACAAACGGCAGGAAATGTAGGAAGAATCTATTTACTTTAATTTCAAGGGGTTCTTCCAAGTTTTTAATCATTTCTGGAAACTCTAATTGCGTATTTTCAGAGTTTTACCACAACTAGAGAGTTTTCTTACAAATATGTACTGGAACCGTCAGGATTTTAACAGAGTCATACAAAAGTCGCCAGAGTAATGCGGCCTCAATTGTAAACATAAGCAGTACAGTCCTCACTTACAGGCTTTCTACACAAATTTTGAGCTGTATAAACAAGAATTCCTAATATTTGAAAGCAAATTCAAGTGAAAACGCTCCCTAAAGTGCCCGGAGTTGTAAATATTATCAGTTTGCTGGTCCTTTCACGGCTTTCCACTGGTAATGTCTGTGATTACAAACGGCAGGAAATGTAGGAAGAATCTATTTACTTTAATTTCAAGGGGTTCTTCCAAGTTTTTAATCATTTCTGGAAACTCTAATTGCGTATTTTCAGAGTTTTACCACAACTAGAGAGTTTTCTTACAAATATGTACTGGAACCGTCAGGATTTTAACAGAGTCATACAAAAGTCGCCAGAGTAATGCGGCCTCAATTGTAAACATAAGCAGTACAGTCCTCACTTACAGGCTTTCTACACAAATTT
>NW_027669547.1:0-29049 GCF_964212035.1 Myotis nattereri | reverse complement strand
GTTAAAATCCTGACGGTTCCAGTACATATTTGTAAGAAAACTCTCTAGTTGTGGTAAAACTCTTAAAAATACGCAATTAGAGTTTCCAGAAATGATTAAAAACTTGGAAGAACCCCTTGAAATTAAAGTAAATTGATTCTTCCTACATTTCCTGCCGTTTGTAATCACAGACATTACCAGTGGAAAGCCGTGAAATGACCAGCAAACTGATAATATTTACAACTCCGGGCACTTTAGGGAGCGTTTTCACTTGAATTTGCTTTCAAATATTAGGAATTCTTGTTTATACAGCTCAAAATTTGTGTAGAAAGCCTGTAAGTGAGGACTGTACTGCTTATGTTTACAATTGAGGCCGCATTACTCTGGCGACTTTTGTATGACTCTGTTAAAATCCTGACGGTTCCAGTACATATTTGTAAGAAAACTCTCTAGTTGTGGTAAAACTCTTAAAATACGCAATTAGAGTTTCCAGAAATGATTAAAAAGTTGGAAGAACCCCTTGAAATTAAAGTAAATTGATTCTTCCTACATTTCCTGCCGTTTGTAATCACAGACATTACCAGTGGAAAGCCGTGAAATGACCAGCAAACTGATAATATTTACAACTCCGGGCACTTTAGGGAGCGTTTTCACTTGAATTTGCTTTCAAATATTAGGAATTCTTGTTTATACAGCTCAAAATTTGTGTAGAAAGCCTGTAAGTGAGGACTGTACTGCTTATGTTTACAATTGAGGCCGCATTACTCTGGCGACTTTTGTATGACTCTGTTAAAATCCTGACGGTTCCAGTACATATTTGTAAGAAAACTCTCTAGTTGTGGTAAAACTCTTAAAATACGCAATTAGAGTTTCCAGAAATGATTAAAAAGTTGGAAGAACCCCTTGAAATTAAAGTAAATTGATTCTTCCTACATTTCCTGCCGTTTGTAATCACAGACATTACCAGTGGAAAGCCGTGAAATGACCAGCAAACTGATAACATTTACAACTCCGGGCACTTTAGAGAGCGTTTTCACTTGAATTTGCTTTCAAATATTAGGAATTCTTGTTTATACAGCTCAAAATTTGTGTAGAAAGCCTGTAAGTGAGGACTGTACTGCTTATGTTTACAATTGAGGCCGCATTACTCTGGCGACTTTTGTATGACTCTGTTAAAATCCTGACGGTTCCAGTACATATTTGTAAGAAAACTCTCTAGTTGTGGTAAAACTCTTAAAATACGCAATTAGAGTTTCCAGAAATGATTAAAAAGTTGGAAGAACCCCTTGAAATTAAAGTAAATTGATTCTTCCTACATTTCCTGCCGTTTGTAATCACAGACATTACCAGTGGAAAGCCGTGAAATGACCAGCAAACTGATAATATTTACAACTCCCGGCACTTTAGGGAGCGTTTTCACTTGAATTTGCTTTCAAATATTAGGAATTCTTGTTTATACAGCTCAAAATTTGTGAAGAAAGCCTGTAAGTGAGGACTGTACTGCTTATGTTTACAATTGAGGCCGCATTACTCTGGCGACTTTTGTATGACTCTGTTAAAACCCTGACGGTTCCAGTACATATTTGTAAGAAAACTATCTAGTTGTGGTAAAACTCTTAAAATACGCAATTTGAGTTCCCAGAAATGATTAAAAAGTTGGAAGAACCCCTTGAAATTAAAGTAAATTGATTCTTCCTACATTTCCTGCCGTTTGTAATCACAGACATTACCAGTGGAAAGCCGTGAAATGACCAGCAAACTGATAACATTTACAACTCCGGGCACTTTAGCGAGCGTTTTCACTTGAATTTGCTTTCAAATATTAGGAATTCTTGTTTATACAGCTCAAAATTTGTGTAGAAAGCCTGTAAGTGAGGACTGTACTGCTTATGTTTACAATTGAGGCTGCATTACTCTGGCGACTTTTGTATGACTCTGTTAAAATCCTGACGGTTCCAGTACATATTTGTAAGAAAACTCTCTAGTTGTGGTAAAACTCTAAAAATACGCAATTGGAGTTTCCAGAAATGATTAAAAAGTTGGAAGAAACCCTTGAAATTAAAGTAAATTGATTCTTCCTACATTTCCTGCCGTTTGTAATCACAGACATTACCAGTGGAAAGCCGTGAAATGACCAGCAAACTGATAATATTTACAACTCCGGGCACTTTAGGGAGCGTTTTCACTTGAATTTGCTTTCAAATATTAGGAATTCTTGTTTATACAGCTCAAAATTTGTGTAGAAAGCCTGTAAGTGAGGATTGTACTGCTTATGTTTACAATTGAGGCCGCATTACTCTGGCGACTTTTGTATGACTCTGTTAAAATCCTGACGGTTCCAGTACATATTTGTAAGAAAACTCTCTAGTTGTGGTAAAACTCTTAAAATACGCAATTAGAGTTTCCAGAAATGATTAAAAACTTGGAAGAACCCCTTGAAATTAAAGTAAATTGATTCTTCCTACATTTCCTGCCGTTTGTAATCACAGACATTACCAGTGGAAAGCCGTGAAATGACCAGCAAACTGATAACATTTACAACTCCGGGCACTTTAGAGAGCGTTTTCACTTGAATTTGCTTTCAAATATTAGGAATTCTTGTTTATACAGCTCAAAATTTGTGTAGAAAGCCTGTAAGTGAGGACTGTACTGCTTATGTTTACAATTGAGGCCGCATTACTCTGGCGACTTTTGTATGACTCTGTTAAAATCCTGACGGTTCCAGTACATATTTGTAAGAAAACTCTCTAGTTGTGGTAAAACTCTTAAAATACGCAATTAGAGTTTCCAGAAATGATTAAAAAGTTGGAAGAACCCCTTGAAATTAAAGTAAATTGATTCTTCCTACATTTCCTGCCGTTTGTAATCACAGACATTACCAGTGGAAAGCCGTGAAATGACCAGCAAACTGATAATATTTACAACTCCGGGCACTTTAGGGAGCGTTTTCACTTGAATTTGCTTTCAAATATTAGGAATTCTTGTTTATACAGCTCAAAATTTGTGTAGAAAGCCTGTAAGTGAGGACTGTACTGCTTATGTTTACAATTGAGGCCGCATTACTCTGGCGACTTTTGTATGACTCTGTTAAAACCCTGACGGTTCCAGTACATATTTGTAAGAAAACTATCTAGTTGTGGTAAAACTCTTAAAATACGCAATTTGAGTTCCCAGAAATGATTAAAAAGTTGGAAGAACCCCTTGAAATTAAAGTAAATTGATTCTTCCTACATTTCCTGCCGTTTGTAATCACAGACATTACCAGTGGAAAGCCGTGAAATGACCAGCAAACTGATAACATTTACAACTCCGGGCACTTTAGCGAGCGTTTTCACTTGAATTTGCTTTCAAATATTAGGAATTCTTGTTTATACAGCTCAAAATTTGTGTAGAAAGCCTGTAAGTGAGGACTGTACTGCTTATGTTTACAATTGAGGCTGCATTACTCTGGCGACTTTTGTATGACTCTGTTAAAATCCTGACGGTTCCAGTACATATTTGTAAGAAAACTCTCTAGTTGTGGTAAAACTCTAAAAATACGCAATTGGAGTTTCCAGAAATGATTAAAAAGTTGGAAGAAACCCTTGAAATTAAAGTAAATTGATTCTTCCTACATTTCCTGCCGTTTGTAATCACAGACATTACCAGTGGAAAGCCGTGAAATGACCAGCAAACTGATAATATTTACAACTCCGGGCACTTTAGGGAGCGTTTTCACTTGAATTTGCTTTCAAATATTAGGAATTCTTGTTTATACAGCTCAAAATTTGTGTAGAAAGCCTGTAAGTGAGGATTGTACTGCTTATGTTTACAATTGAGGCCGCATTACTCTGGCGACTTTTGTATGACTCTGTTAAAATCCTGACGGTTCCAGTACATATTTGTAAGAAAACTCTCTAGTTGTGGTAAAACTCTTAAAATACGCAATTAGAGTTTCCAGAAATGATTAAAAACTTGGAAGAACCCCTTGAAATTAAAGTAAATTGATTCTTCCTACATTTCCTGCCGTTTGTAATCACAGACATTACCAGTGGAAAGCCGTGAAATGACCAGCAAACTGATAATATTTACAACTCCGGGCACTTTAGGGAGCGTTTTCACTTGAATTTGCTTTCAAATATTAGGAATTCTTGTTTATACAGCTCAAAATTTGTGTAGAAAGCCTGTAAGTGAGGACTGTACTGCTTATGTTTACAATTGAGGCCGCATTACTCTGGCGACTTTTGTATGACTCTGTTAAAATCCTGACGGTTCCAGTACATATTTGTAAGAAAACTCTCTAGTTGTGGTAAAACTCTTAAAATACGCAATTGGAGTTTCCAGAAATGATTAAAAAGTTGGAAGAAACCTTGAAATTAAAGTAAATTGATTCTTCCTACATTTCCTGCCGTTTGTAATCACAGACATTACCAGTGGAAAGCCGTGAAATGACCAGCAAACTGATAACATTTACAACTCCGGGCACTTTAGAGAGCGTTTTCACTTGAATTTGCTTTCAAATATTAGGAATTCTTGTTTATACAGCTCAAAATTTGTGTAGAAAGCCTGTAAGTGAGGACTGTACTGCTTATGTTTACAATTGAGGCCGCATTACTCTGGCGACTTTTGTATGACTCTGTTAAAATCCTGACGGTTCCAGTACATATTTGTAAGAAAACTCTCTAGTTGTGGTAAAACTCTTAAAATACGCAATTAGAGTTTCCAGAAATGATTAAAAAGTTGGAAGAAACCCTTGAAATTAAAGTAAATTGATTCTTCCTACATTTCCTGCCGTTTGTAATCACAGACATTACCAGTGGAAAGCCGTGAAATGACCAGCAAACTGATAATATTTACAACTCCGGGCACTTTAGGGAGCGTTTTCACTTGAATTTGCTTTCAAATATTAGGAATTCTTGTTTATACAGCTCAAAATTTGTGTAGAAAGCCTGTAAGTGAGGACTGTACTGCTTATGTTTACAATTGAGGCCGCATTACTCTGGCGACTTTTGTATGACTCTGTTAAAACCCTGACGGTTCCAGTACATATTTGTAAGAAAACTATCTAGTTGTGGTAAAACTCTTAAAATACGCAATTTGAGTTCCCAGAAATGATTAAAAAGTTGGAAGAACCCCTTGAAATTAAAGTAAATTGATTCTTCCTACATTTCCTGCCGTTTGTAATCACAGACATTACCAGTGGAAAGCCGTGAAATGACCAGCAAACTGATAACATTTACAACTCCGGGCACTTTAGCGAGCGTTTTCACTTGAATTTGCTTTCAAATATTAGGAATTCTTGTTTATACAGCTCAAAATTTGTGTAGAAAGCCTGTAAGTGAGGACTGTACTGCTTATGTTTACAATTGAGGCTGCATTACTCTGGCGACTTTTGTATGACTCTGTTAAAATCCTGACGGTTCCAGTACATATTTGTAAGAAAACTCTCTAGTTGTGGTAAAACTCTAAAAATACGCAATTGGAGTTTCCAGAAATGATTAAAAAGTTGGAAGAAACCCTTGAAATTAAAGTAAATTGATTCTTCCTACATTTCCTGCCGTTTGTAATCACAGACATTACCAGTGGAAAGCCGTGAAATGACCAGCAAACTGATAATATTTACAACTCCGGGCACTTTAGGGAGCGTTTTCACTTGAATTTGCTTTCAAATATTAGGAATTCTTGTTTATACAGCTCAAAATTTGTGTAGAAAGCCTGTAAGTGAGGATTGTACTGCTTATGTTTACAATTGAGGCCGCATTACTCTGGCGACTTTTGTATGACTCTGTTAAAATCCTGACGGTTCCAGTACATATTTGTAAGAAAACTCTCTAGTTGTGGTAAAACTCTTAAAATACGCAATTGGAGTTTCCAGAAATGATTAAAAACTTGGAAGAACCCCTTGAAATTAAAGTAAATTGATTCTTCCTACATTTCCTGCCGTTTGTAATCACAGACATTACCAGTGGAAAGCCGTGAAATGACCAGCAAACTGATAATATTTACAACTCCGGGCACTTTAGGGAGCGTTTTCACTTGAATTTGCTTTCAAATATTAGGAATTCTTGTTTATACAGCTCAAAATTTGTGTAGAAAGCCTGTAAGTGAGGACTGTACTGCTTATGTTTACAATTGAGGCCGCATTACTCTGGCGACTTTTGTATGACTCTGTTAAAATCCTGACGGTTCCAGTACATATTTGTAAGAAAACTCTCTAGTTGTGGTAAAACTCTTAAAATACGCAATTGGAGTTTCCAGAAATGATTAAAAAGTTGGAAGAAACCCTTGAAATTAAAGTAAATTGATTCTTCCTACATTTCCTGCCGTTTGTAATCACAGACATTACCAGTGGAAAGCCGTGAAATGACCAGCAAACTGATAACATTTACAACTCCGGGCACTTTAGAGAGCGTTTTCACTTGAATTTGCTTTCAAATATTAGGAATTCTTGTTTATACAGCTCAAAATTTGTGTAGAAAGCCTGTAAGTGAGGACTGTACTGCTTATGTTTACAATTGAGGCCGCATTACTCTGGCGACTTTTGTATGACTCTGTTAAAATCCTGACGGTTCCAGTACATATTTGTAAGAAAACTCTCTAGTTGTGGTAAAACTCTTAAAATACGCAATTAGAGTTTCCAGAAATGATTAAAAAGTTGGAAGAAACCCTTGAAATTAAAGTAAATTGATTCTTCCTACATTTCCTGCCGTTTGTAATCACAGACATTACCAGTGGAAAGCCGTGAAATGACCAGCAAACTGATAATATTTACAACTCCGGGCACTTTAGGGAGCGTTTTCACTTGAATTTGCTTTCAAATATTAGGAATTCTTGTTTATACAGCTCAAAATTTGTGTAGAAAGCCTGTAAGTGAGGACTGTACTGCTTATGTTTACAATTGAGGCCGCATTACTCTGGCGACTTTTGTATGACTCTGTTAAAACCCTGACGGTTCCAGTACATATTTGTAAGAAAACTATCTAGTTGTGGTAAAACTCTTAAAATACGCAATTGGAGTTTCCAGAAATGATTAAAAAGTTGGAAGAAACCCTTGAAATTAAAGTAAATTGATTCTTCCTACATTTCCTGCCGTTTGTAATCACAGACATTACCAGTGGAAAGCCGTGAAATGACCAGCAAACTGATAACATTTACAACTCCGGGCACTTTAGAGAGCGTTTTCACTTGAATTTGCTTTCAAATATTAGGAATTCTTGTTTATACAGCTCAAAATTTGTGTAGAAAGCCTGTAAGTGAGGACTGTACTGCTTATGTTTACAATTGAGGCCGCATTACTCTGGCGACTTTTGTATGACTCTGTTAAAATCCTGACGGTTCCAGTACATATTTGTAAGAAAACTCTCTAGTTGTGGTAAAACTCTTAAAATACGCAATTAGAGTTTCCAGAAATGATTAAAAAGTTGGAAGAACCCCTTGAAATTAAAGTAAATTGATTCTTCCTACATTTCCTGCCGTTTGTAATCACAGACATTACCAGTGGAAAGCCGTGAAATGACCAGCAAACTGATAATATTTACAACTCCGGGCACTTTAGGGAGCGTTTTCACTTGAATTTGCTTTCAAATATTAGGAATTCTTGTTTATACAGCTCAAAATTTGTGTAGAAAGCCTGTAAGTGAGGACTGTACTGCTTATGTTTACAATTGAGGCCGCATTACTCTGGCGACTTTTGTATGACTCTGTTAAAATCCTGACGGTTCCAGTACATATTTGTAAGAAAACTCTCTAGTTGTGGTAAAACTCTTAAAATACGCAATTAGAGTTTCCAGAAATGATTAAAAAGTTGGAAGAACCCCTTGAAATTAAAGTAAATTGATTCTTCCTACATTTCCTGCCGTTTGTAATCACAGACATTACCAGTGGAAAGCCGTGAAATGACCAGCAAACTGATAACATTTACAACTCCGGGCACTTTAGAGAGCGTTTTCACTTGAATTTGCTTTCAAATATTAGGAATTCTTGTTTATACAGCTCAAAATTTGTGTAGAAAGCCTGTAAGTGAGGACTGTACTGCTTATGTTTACAATTGAGGCCGCATTACTCTGGCGACTTTTGTATGACTCTGTTAAAATCCTGACGGTTCCAGTACATATTTGTAAGAAAACTCTCTAGTTGTGGTAAAACTCTTAAAATACGCAATTGGAGTTTCCAGAAATGATTAAAAAGTTGGAAGAAACCCTTGAAATTAAAGTAAATTGATTCTTCCTACATTTCCTGCCGTTTGTAATCACAGACATTACCAGTGGAAAGCCGTGAAATGACCAGCAAACTGATAACATTTACAACTCCGGGCACTTTAGAGAGCGTTTTCACTTGAATTTGCTTTCAAATATTAGGAATTCTTGTTTATACAGCTCAAAATTTGTGTAGAAAGCCTGTAAGTGAGGACTGTACTGCTTATGTTTACAATTGAGGCCGCATTACTCTGGCGACTTTTGTATGACTCTGTTAAAATCCTGACGGTTCCAGTACATATTTGTAAGAAAACTCTCTAGTTGTGGTAAAACTCTTAAAATACGCAATTAGAGTTTCCAGAAATGATTAAAAAGTTGGAAGAAACCCTTGAAATTAAAGTAAATTGATTCTTCCTACATTTCCTGCCGTTTGTAATCACAGACATTACCAGTGGAAAGCCGTGAAATGACCAGCAAACTGATAATATTTACAACTCCGGGCACTTTAGGGAGCGTTTTCACTTGAATTTGCTTTCAAATATTAGGAATTCTTGTTTATACAGCTCAAAATTTGTGTAGAAAGCCTGTAAGTGAGGACTGTACTGCTTATGTTTACAATTGAGGCCGCATTACTCTGGCGACTTTTGTATGACTCTGTTAAAACCCTGACGGTTCCAGTACATATTTGTAAGAAAACTATCTAGTTGTGGTAAAACTCTTAAAATACGCAATTGGAGTTTCCAGAAATGATTAAAAAGTTGGAAGAAACCCTTGAAATTAAAGTAAATTGATTCTTCCTACATTTCCTGCCGTTTGTAATCACAGACATTACCAGTGGAAAGCCGTGAAATGACCAGCAAACTGATAACATTTACAACTCCGGGCACTTTAGAGAGCGTTTTCACTTGAATTTGCTTTCAAATATTAGGAATTCTTGTTTATACAGCTCAAAATTTGTGTAGAAAGCCTGTAAGTGAGGACTGTACTGCTTATGTTTACAATTGAGGCCGCATTACTCTGGCGACTTTTGTATGACTCTGTTAAAATCCTGACGGTTCCAGTACATATTTGTAAGAAAACTCTCTAGTTGTGGTAAAACTCTTAAAATACGCAATTAGAGTTTCCAGAAATGATTAAAAAGTTGGAAGAACCCCTTGAAATTAAAGTAAATTGATTCTTCCTACATTTCCTGCCGTTTGTAATCACAGACATTACCAGTGGAAAGCCGTGAAATGACCAGCAAACTGATAATATTTACAACTCCGGGCACTTTAGGGAGCGTTTTCACTTGAATTTGCTTTCAAATATTAGGAATTCTTGTTTATACAGCTCAAAATTTGTGTAGAAAGCCTGTAAGTGAGGACTGTACTGCTTATGTTTACAATTGAGGCCGCATTACTCTGGCGACTTTTGTATGACTCTGTTAAAATCCTGACGGTTCCAGTACATATTTGTAAGAAAACTCTCTAGTTGTGGTAAAACTCTTAAAATACGCAATTGGAGTTTCCAGAAATGATTAAAAAGTTGGAAGAAACCCTTGAAATTAAAGTAAATTGATTCTTCCTACATTTCCTGCCGTTTGTAATCACAGACATTACCAGTGGAAAGCCGTGAAATGACCAGCAAACTGATAACATTTACAACTCCGGGCACTTTAGAGAGCGTTTTCACTTGAATTTGCTTTCAAATATTAGGAATTCTTGTTTATACAGCTCAAAATTTGTGTAGAAAGCCTGTAAGTGAGGACTGTACTGCTTATGTTTACAATTGAGGCCGCATTACTCTGGCGACTTTTGTATGACTCTGTTAAAATCCTGACGGTTCCAGTACATATTTGTAAGAAAACTCTCTAGTTGTGGTAAAACTCTTAAAATACGCAATTAGAGTTTCCAGAAATGATTAAAAAGTTGGAAGAAACCCTTGAAATTAAAGTAAATTGATTCTTCCTACATTTCCTGCCGTTTGTAATCACAGACATTACCAGTGGAAAGCCGTGAAATGACCAGCAAACTGATAATATTTACAACTCCGGGCACTTTAGGGAGCGTTTTCACTTGAATTTGCTTTCAAATATTAGGAATTCTTGTTTATACAGCTCAAAATTTGTGTAGAAAGCCTGTAAGTGAGGACTGTACTGCTTATGTTTACAATTGAGGCCGCATTACTCTGGCGACTTTTGTATGACTCTGTTAAAACCCTGACGGTTCCAGTACATATTTGTAAGAAAACTATCTAGTTGTGGTAAAACTCTTAAAATACGCAATTTGAGTTCCCAGAAATGATTAAAAAGTTGGAAGAACCCCTTGAAATTAAAGTAAATTGATTCTTCCTACATTTCCTGCCGTTTGTAATCACAGACATTACCAGTGGAAAGCCGTGAAATGACCAGCAAACTGATAACATTTACAACTCCGGGCACTTTAGCGAGCGTTTTCACTTGAATTTGCTTTCAAATATTAGGAATTCTTGTTTATACAGCTCAAAATTTGTGTAGAAAGCCTGTAAGTGAGGACTGTACTGCTTATGTTTACAATTGAGGCAGCATTACTCTGGCGACTTTTGTATGACTCTGTTAAAATCCTGACGGTTCCAGTACATATTTGTAAGAAAACTCTCTAGTTGTGGTAAAACTCTAAAAATACGCAATTGGAGTTTCCAGAAATGATTAAAAAGTTGGAAGAAACCCTTGAAATTAAAGTAAATTGATTCTTCCTACATTTCCTGCCGTTTGTAATCACAGACATTACCAGTGGAAAGCCGTGAAATGACCAGCAAACTGATAATATTTACAACTCCGGGCACTTTAGGGAGCGTTTTCACTTGAATTTGCTTTCAAATATTAGGAATTCTTGTTTATACAGCTCAAAATTTGTGTAGAAAGCCTGTAAGTGAGGATTGTACTGCTTATGTTTACAATTGAGGCCGCATTACTCTGGCGACTTTTGTATGACTCTGTTAAAATCCTGACGGTTCCAGTACATATTTGTAAGAAAACTCTCTAGTTGTGGTAAAACTCTTAAAATACGCAATTAGAGTTTCCAGAAATGATTAAAAACTTGGAAGAACCCCTTGAAATTAAAGTAAATTGATTCTTCCTACATTTCCTGCCGTTTGTAATCACAGACATTACCAGTGGAAAGCCGTGAAATGACCAGCAAACTGATAATATTTACAACTCCGGGCACTTTAGGGAGCGTTTTCACTTGAATTTGCTTTCAAATATTAGGAATTCTTGTTTATACAGCTCAAAATTTGTGTAGAAAGCCTGTAAGTGAGGACTGTACTGCTTATGTTTACAATTGAGGCCGCATTACTCTGGCGACTTTTGTATGACTCTGTTAAAATCCTGACGGTTCCAGTACATATTTGTAAGAAAACTCTCTAGTTGTGGTAAAACTCTTAAAATACGCAATTGGAGTTTCCAGAAATGATTAAAAAGTTGGAAGAAACCCTTGAAATTAAAGTAAATTGATTCTTCCTACATTTCCTGCCGTTTGTAATCACAGACATTACCAGTGGAAAGCCGTGAAATGACCAGCAAACTGATAACATTTACAACTCCGGGCACTTTAGAGAGCGTTTTCACTTGAATTTGCTTTCAAATATTAGGAATTCTTGTTTATACAGCTCAAAATTTGTGTAGAAAGCCTGTAAGTGAGGACTGTACTGCTTATGTTTACAATTGAGGCCGCATTACTCTGGCGACTTTTGTATGACTCTGTTAAAATCCTGACGGTTCCAGTACATATTTGTAAGAAAACTCTCTAGTTGTGGTAAAACTCTTAAAATACGCAATTGGAGTTTCCAGAAATGATTAAAAAGTTGGAAGAAACCCTTGAAATTAAAGTAAATTGATTCTTCCTACATTTCCTGCCGTTTGTAATCACAGACATTACCAGTGGAAAGCCGTGAAATGACCAGCAAACTGATAACATTTACAACTCCGGGCACTTTAGAGAGCGTTTTCACTTGAATTTGCTTTCAAATATTAGGAATTCTTGTTTATACAGCTCAAAATTTGTGTAGAAAGCCTGTAAGTGAGGACTGTACTGCTTATGTTTACAATTGAGGCCGCATTACTCTGGCGACTTTTGTATGACTCTGTTAAAATCCTGACGGTTCCAGTACATATTTGTAAGAAAACTCTCTAGTTGTGGTAAAACTCTTAAAATACGCAATTAGAGTTTCCAGAAATGATTAAAAAGTTGGAAGAACCCCTTGAAATTAAAGTAAATTGATTCTTCCTACATTTCCTGCCGTTTGTAATCACAGACATTACCAGTGGAAAGCCGTGAAATGACCAGCAAACTGATAATATTTACAACTCCGGGCACTTTAGGGAGCGTTTTCACTTGAATTTGCTTTCAAATATTAGGAATTCTTGTTTATACAGCTCAAAATTTGTGTAGAAAGCCTGTAAGTGAGGACTGTACTGCTTATGTTTACAATTGAGGCCGCATTACTCTGGCGACTTTTGTATGACTCTGTTAAAACCCTGACGGTTCCAGTACATATTTGTAAGAAAACTATCTAGTTGTGGTAAAACTCTTAAAATACGCAATTGGAGTTTCCAGAAATGATTAAAAAGTTGGAAGAAACCCTTGAAATTAAAGTAAATTGATTCTTCCTACATTTCCTGCCGTTTGTAATCACAGACATTACCAGTGGAAAGCCGTGAAATGACCAGCAAACTGATAACATTTACAACTCCGGGCACTTTAGAGAGCGTTTTCACTTGAATTTGCTTTCAAATATTAGGAATTCTTGTTTATACAGCTCAAAATTTGTGTAGAAAGCCTGTAAGTGAGGACTGTACTGCTTATGTTTACAATTGAGGCCGCATTACTCTGGCGACTTTTGTATGACTCTGTTAAAATCCTGACGGTTCCAGTACATATTTGTAAGAAAACTCTCTAGTTGTGGTAAAACTCTTAAAATACGCAATTAGAGTTTCCAGAAATGATTAAAAAGTTGGAAGAACCCCTTGAAATTAAAGTAAATTGATTCTTCCTACATTTCCTGCCGTTTGTAATCACAGACATTACCAGTGGAAAGCCGTGAAATGACCAGCAAACTGATAATATTTACAACTCCGGGCACTTTAGGGAGCGTTTTCACTTGAATTTGCTTTCAAATATTAGGAATTCTTGTTTATACAGCTCAAAATTTGTGTAGAAAGCCTGTAAGTGAGGACTGTACTGCTTATGTTTACAATTGAGGCCGCATTACTCTGGCGACTTTTGTATGACTCTGTTAAAATCCTGACGGTTCCAGTACATATTTGTAAGAAAACTCTCTAGTTGTGGTAAAACTCTTAAAATACGCAATTAGAGTTTCCAGAAATGATTAAAAAGTTGGAAGAACCCCTTGAAATTAAAGTAAATTGATTCTTCCTACATTTCCTGCCGTTTGTAATCACAGACATTACCAGTGGAAAGCCGTGAAATGACCAGCAAACTGATAACATTTACAACTCCGGGCACTTTAGAGAGCGTTTTCACTTGAATTTGCTTTCAAATATTAGGAATTCTTGTTTATACAGCTCAAAATTTGTGTAGAAAGCCTGTAAGTGAGGACTGTACTGCTTATGTTTACAATTGAGGCCGCATTACTCTGGCGACTTTTGTATGACTCTTTTAAAATCCTGACGGTTCCAGTACATATTTGTAAGAAAACTCTCTAGTTGTGGTAAAACTCTTAAAATACGCAATTAGAGTTTCCAGAAATGATTAAAAAGTTGGAAGAACCCCTTGAAATTAAAGTAAATTGATTCTTCCTACATTTCCTGCCGTTTGTAATCACAGACATTACCAGTGGAAAGCCGTGAAATGACCAGCAAACTGATAATATTTACAACTCCGGGCACTTTAGGGAGCGTTTTCACTTGAATTTGCTTTCAAATATTAGGAATTCTTGTTTATACAGCTCAAAATTTGTGTAGAAAGCCTGTAAGTGAGGACTGTACTGCTTATGTTTACAATTGAGGCCGCATTACTCTGGCGACTTTTGTATGACTCTGTTAAAACCCTGACGGTTCCAGTACATATTTGTAAGAAAACTATCTAGTTGTGGTAAAACTCTTAAAATACGCAATTTGAGTTCCCAGAAATGATTAAAAAGTTGGAAGAACCCCTTGAAATTAAAGTAAATTGATTCTTCCTACATTTCCTGCCATTTGTAATCACAGACATTACCAGTGGAAAGCCGTGAAATGACCAGCAAACTGATAACATTTACAACTCCGGGCACTTTAGCGAGCGTTTTCACTTGAATTTGCTTTCAAATATTAGGAATTCTTGTTTATACAGCTCAAAATTTGTGTAGAAAGCCTGTAAGTGAGGACTGTACTGCTTATGTTTACAATTGAGGCTGCATTACTCTGGCGACTTTTGTATGACTCTGTTAAAATCCTGACGGTTCCAGTACATATTTGTAAGAAAACTCTCTAGTTGTGGTAAAACTCTAAAAATACGCAATTGGAGTTTCCAGAAATGATTAAAAAGTTGGAAGAAACCCTTGAAATTAAAGTAAATTGATTCTTCCTACATTTCCTGCCGTTTGTAATCACAGACATTACCAGTGGAAAGCCGTGAAATGACCAGCAAACTGATAATATTTACAACTCCGGGCACTTTAGGGAGCGTTTTCACTTGAATTTGCTTTCAAATATTAGGAATTCTTGTTTATACAGCTCAAAATTTGTGTAGAAAGCCTGTAAGTGAGGATTGTACTGCTTATGTTTACAATTGAGGCCGCATTACTCTGGCGACTTTTGTATGACTCTGTTAAAATCCTGACGGTTCCAGTACATATTTGTAAGAAAACTCTCTAGTTGTGGTAAAACTCTTAAAATACGCAATTAGAGTTTCCAGAAATGATTAAAAACTTGGAAGAACCCCTTGAAATTAAAGTAAATTGATTCTTCCTACATTTCCTGCCGTTTGTAATCACAGACATTACCAGTGGAAAGCCGTGAAATGACCAGCAAACTGATAATATTTACAACTCCGGGCACTTTAGGGAGCGTTTTCACTTGAATTTGCTTTCAAATATTAGGAATTCTTGTTTATACAGCTCAAAATTTGTGTAGAAAGCCTGTAAGTGAGGACTGTACTGCTTATGTTTACAATTGAGGCCGCATTACTCTGGCGACTTTTGTATGACTCTGTTAAAATCCTGACGGTTCCAGTACATATTTGTAAGAAAACTCTCTAGTTGTGGTAAAACTCTTAAAATACGCAATAGGAGTTTCCAGAAATGATTAAAAAGTTGGAAGAAACCCTTGAAATTAAAGTAAATTGATTCTTCCTACATTTCCTGCCGTTTGTAATCACAGACATTACCAGTGGAAAGCCGTGAAATGACCAGCAAACTGATAACATTTACAACTCCGGGCACTTTAGAGAGCGTTTTCACTTGAATTTGCTTTCAAATATTAGGAATTCTTGTTTATACAGCTCAAAATTTGTGTAGAAAGCCTGTAAGTGAGGACTGTACTGCTTATGTTTACAATTGAGGCCGCATTACTCTGGCGACTTTTGTATGACTCTGTTAAAATCCTGACGGTTCCAGTACATATTTGTAAGAAAACTCTCTAGTTGTGGTAAAACTCTTAAAATACGCAATTAGAGTTTCCAGAAATGATTAAAAAGTTGGAAGAAACCCTTGAAATTAAAGTAAATTGATTCTTCCTACATTTCCTGCCGTTTGTAATCACAGACATTACCAGTGGAAAGCCGTGAAATGACCAGCAAACTGATAATATTTACAACTCCGGGCACTTTAGGGAGCGTTTTCACTTGAATTTGCTTTCAAATATTAGGAATTCTTGTTTATACAGCTCAAAATTTGTGTAGAAAGCCTGTAAGTGAGGACTGTACTGCTTATGTTTACAATTGAGGCCGCATTACTCTGGCGACTTTTGTATGACTCTGTTAAAACCCTGACGGTTCCAGTACATATTTGTAAGAAAACTATCTAGTTGTGGTAAAACTCTTAAAATACGCAATTTGAGTTCCCAGAAATGATTAAAAAGTTGGAAGAACCCCTTGAAATTAAAGTAAATTGATTCTTCCTACATTTCCTGCCGTTTGTAATCACAGACATTACCAGTGGAAAGCCGTGAAATGACCAGCAAACTGATAACATTTACAACTCCGGGCACTTTAGCGAGCGTTTTCACTTGAATTTGCTTTCAAATATTAGGAATTCTTGTTTATACAGCTCAAAATTTGTGTAGAAAGCCTGTAAGTGAGGACTGTACTGCTTATGTTTACAATTGAGGCAGCATTACTCTGGCGACTTTTGTATGACTCTGTTAAAATCCTGACGGTTCCAGTACATATTTGTAAGAAAACTCTCTAGTTGTGGTAAAACTCTAAAAATACGCAATTGGAGTTTCCAGAAATGATTAAAAAGTTGGAAGAAACCCTTGAAATTAAAGTAAATTGATTCTTCCTACATTTCCTGCCGTTTGTAATCACAGACATTACCAGTGGAAAGCCGTGAAATGACCAGCAAACTGATAATATTTACAACTCCGGGCACTTTAGGGAGCGTTTTCACTTGAATTTGCTTTCAAATATTAGGAATTCTTGTTTATACAGCTCAAAATTTGTGTAGAAAGCCTGTAAGTGAGGATTGTACTGCTTATGTTTACAATTGAGGCCGCATTACTCTGGCGACTTTTGTATGACTCTGTTAAAATCCTGACGGTTCCAGTACATATTTGTAAGAAAACTCTCTAGTTGTGGTAAAACTCTTAAAATACGCAATTAGAGTTTCCAGAAATGATTAAAAACTTGGAAGAACCCCTTGAAATTAAAGTAAATTGATTCTTCCTACATTTCCTGCCGTTTGTAATCACAGACATTACCAGTGGAAAGCCGTGAAATGACCAGCAAACTGATAATATTTACAACTCCGGGCACTTTAGGGAGCGTTTTCACTTGAATTTGCTTTCAAATATTAGGAATTCTTGTTTATACAGCTCAAAATTTGTGTAGAAAGCCTGTAAGTGAGGACTGTACTGCTTATGTTTACAATTGAGGCCGCATTACTCTGGCGACTTTTGTATGACTCTGTTAAAATCCTGACGGTTCCAGTACATATTTGTAAGAAAACTCTCTAGTTGTGGTAAAACTCTTAAAATACGCAATTGGAGTTTCCAGAAATGATTAAAAAGTTGGAAGAAACCCTTGAAATTAAAGTAAATTGATTCTTCCTACATTTCCTGCCGTTTGTAATCACAGACATTACCAGTGGAAAGCCGTGAAATGACCAGCAAACTGATAATATTTACAACTCCGGGCACTTTAGGGAGCGTTTTCACTTGAATTTGCTTTCAAATATTAGGAATTCTTGTTTATACAGCTCAAAATTTGTGTAGAAAGCCTGTAAGTGAGGACTGTACTGCTTATGTTTACAATTGAGGCCGCATTACTCTGGCGACTTTTGTATGACTCTGTTAAAACCCTGACGGTTCCAGTACATATTTGTAAGAAAACTCTCTAGTTGTGGTAAAACTCTTAAAATACGCAATTTGAGTTCCCAGAAATGATTAAAAAGTTGGAAGAACCCCTTGAAATTAAAGTAAATTGATTCTTCCTACATTTCCTGCCGTTTGTAATCACAGACATTACCAGTGGAAAGCCGTGAAATGACCAGCAAACTGATAATATTTACAACTCCGGGCACTTTAGGGAGCGTTTTCACTTGAATTTGCTTTCAAATATTAGGAATTCTTGTTTATACAGCTCAAAATTTGTGTAGAAAGCCTGTAAGTGAGGACTGTACTGCTTATGTTTACAATTGAGGCCGCATTACTCTGGCGACTTTTGTATGACTCTGTTAAAATCCTGACGGTTCCAGTACATATTTGTAAGAAAACTCTCTAGTTGTGGTAAAACTCTTAAAATACGCAATTAGAGTTTCCAGAAATGATTAAAAAGTTGGAAGAACCCCTTGAAATTAAAGTAAATTGATTCTTCCTACATTTCCTGCCGTTTGTAATCACAGACATTACCAGTGGAAAGCCGTGAAATGACCAGCAAACTGATAACATTTACAACTCCGGGCACTTTAGAGAGCGTTTTCACTTGAATTTGCTTTCAAATATTAGGAATTCTTGTTTATACAGCTCAAAATTTGTGTAGAAAGCCTGTAAGTGAGGACTGTACTGCTTATGTTTACAATTGAGGCCGCATTACTCTGGCGACTTTTGTATGACTCTGTTAAAATCCTGACGGTTCCAGTACATATTTGTAAGAAAACTCTCTAGTTGTGGTAAAACTCTTAAAATACGCAATTAGAGTTTCCAGAAATGATTAAAAAGTTGGAAGAACCCCGTGAAATTAAAGTAAATTGATTCTTCCTACATTTCCTGCCGTTTGTAATCACAGACATTACCAGTGGAAAGCCGTGAAATGACCAGCAAACTGATAATATTTACAACTCCGGGCACTTTAGGGAGCGTTTTCACTTGAATTTGCTTTCAAATATTAGGAATTCTTGTTTATACAGCTCAAAATTTGTGTAGAAAGCCTGTAAGTGAGGACTGTACTGCTTATGTTTACAATTGAGGCCGCATTACTCTGGAGACTTTTGTATGACTCTGTTAAAACCCTGACGGTTCCAGTACATATTTGTAAGAAAACTCTCTAGTTGTGGTAAAACTCTTAAAATACGCAATTTGAGTTCCCAGAAATGATTAAAAAGTTGGAAGAACCCCTTGAAATTAAAGTAAATTGATTCTTCCTACATTTCCTGCCGTTTGTAATCACAGACATTACCAGTGGAAAGCCGTGAAATGACCAGCAAACTGATAATATTTACAACTCCGGGCACTTTAGGGAGCGTTTTCACTTGAATTTGCTTTCAAATATTAGGAATTCTTGTTTATACAGCTCAAAATTTGTGTAGAAAGCCTGTAAGTGAGGATTGTACTGCTTATGTTTACAATTGAGGCCGCATTACTCTGGCGACTTTTGTATGACTCTGTTAAAATCCTGACGGTTCCAGTACATATTTGTAAGAAAACTCTCTAGTTGTGGTAAAACTCTTAAAATACGCAATTAGAGTTTCCAGAAATGATTAAAAACTTGGAAGAACCCCTTGAAATTAAAGTAAATTGATTCTTCCTACATTTCCTGCCGTTTGTAATCACAGACATTACCAGTGGAAAGCCGTGAAATGACCAGCAAACTGATAATATTTACAACTCCGGGCACTTTAGGGAGCGTTTTCACTTGAATTTGCTTTCAAATATTAGGAATTCTTGTTTATACAGCTCAAAATTTGTGTAGAAAGCCTGTAAGTGAGGACTGTACTGCTTATGTTTACAATTGAGGCCGCATTACTCTGGCGACTTTTGTATGACTCTGTTAAAATCCTGACGGTTCCAGTACATATTTGTAAGAAAACTCTCTAGTTGTGGTAAAACTCTTAAAATACGCAATTGGAGTTTCCAGAAATGATTAAAAAGTTGGAAGAAACCCTTGAAATTAAAGTAAATTGATTCTTCCTACATTTCCTGCCGTTTGTAATCACAGACATTACCAGTGGAAAGCCGTGAAATGACCAGCAAACTGATAACATTTACAACTCCGGGCACTTTAGAGAGCGTTTTCACTTGAATTTGCTTTCAAATATTAGGAATTCTTGTTTATACAGCTCAAAATTTGTGTAGAAAGCCTGTAAGTGAGGACTGTACTGCTTATGTTTACAATTGAGGCCGCATTACTCTGGCGACTTTTGTATGACTCTGTTAAAATCCTGACGGTTCCAGTACATATTTGTAAGAAAACTCTCTAGTTGTGGTAAAACTCTTAAAATACGCAATTAGAGTTTCCAGAAATGATTAAAAAGTTGGAAGAAACCCTTGAAATTAAAGTAAATTGATTCTTCCTACATTTCCTGCCGTTTGTAATCACAGACATTACCAGTGGAAAGCCGTGAAATGACCAGCAAACTGATAATATTTACAACTCCGGGCACTTTAGGGAGCGTTTTCACTTGAATTTGCTTTCAAATATTAGGAATTCTTGTTTATACAGCTCAAAATTTGTGTAGAAAGCCTGTAAGTGAGGACTGTACTGCTTATGTTTACAATTGAGGCCGCATTACTCTGGCGACTTTTGTATGACTCTGTTAAAACCCTGACGGTTCCAGTACATATTTGTAAGAAAACTATCTAGTTGTGGTAAAACTCTTAAAATACGCAATTTGAGTTCCCAGAAATGATTAAAAAGTTGGAAGAAACCCTTGAAATTAAAGTAAATTGATTCTTCCTACATTTCCTGCCGTTTGTAATCACAGACATTACCAGTGGAAAGCCGTGAAATGACCAGCAAACTGATAATATTTACAACTCCGGGCACTTTAGGGAGCGTTTTCACTTGAATTTGCATTCAAATATTAGGAATTCTTGTTTATACAGCTCAAAATTTGTGTAGAAAGCCTGTAAGTGAGGACTGTACTGCTTATGTTTACAATTGAGGCCGCATTACTCTGGCGACTTTTGTATGACTCTGTTAAAATCCTGACGGTTCCAGTACATATTTGTAAGAAAACTCTCTAGTTGTGGTAAAACTCTTAAAATACGCAATTAGAGTTTCCAGAAATGATTAAAAAGTTGGAAGAACCCCTTGAAATTAAAGTAAATTGATTCTTCCTACATTTCCTGCCGTTTGTAATCACAGACATTACCAGTGGAAAGCCGTGAAATGACCAGCAAACTGATAACATTTACAACTCCGGGCACTTTAGAGAGCGTTTTCACTTGAATTTGCTTTCAAATATTAGGAATTCTTGTTTATACAGCTCAAAATTTGTGTAGAAAGCCTGTAAGTGAGGACTGTACTGCTTATGTTTACAATTGAGGCCGCATTACTCTGGCGACTTTTGTATGACTCTGTTAAAATCCTGACGGTTCCAGTACATATTTGTAAGAAAACTCTCTAGTTGTGGTAAAACTCTTAAAATACGCAATTAGAGTTTCCAGAAATGATTAAAAAGTTGGAAGAACCCCTTGAAATTAAAGTAAATTGATTCTTCCTACATTTCCTGCCGTTTGTAATCACAGACATTACCAGTGGAAAGCCGTGAAATGACCAGCAAACTGATAATATTTACAACTCCGGGCACTTTAGGGAGCGTTTTCACTTGAATTTGCTTTCAAATATTAGGAATTCTTGTTTATACAGCTCAAAATTTGTGTAGAAAGCCTGTAAGTGAGGACTGTACTGCTTATGTTTACAATTGAGGCCGCATTACTCTGGCGACTTTTGTATGACTCTGTTAAAATCCTGACGGTTCCAGTACATATTTGTAAGAAAACTCTCTAGTTGTGGTAAAACTCTTAAAATACGCAATTAGAGTTTCCAGAAATGATTAAAAAGTTGGAAGAACCCCTTGAAATTAAAGTAAATTGATTCTTCCTACATTTCCTGCCGTTTGTAATCACAGACATTACCAGTGGAAAGCCGTGAAATGACCAGCAAACTGATAATATTTACAACTCCGGGCACTTTAGGGAGCGTTTTCACTTGAATTTGCTTTCAAATATTAGGAATTCTTGTTTATACAGCTCAAAATTTGTGTAGAAAGCCTGTAAGTGAGGACTGTACTGCTTATGTTTACAATTGAGGCCGCATTACTCTGGCGACTTTTGTATGACTCTGTTAAAATCCTGACGGTTCCAGTACATATTTGTAAGAAAACTCTCTAGTTGTGGTAAAACTCTTAAAATACGCAATTAGAGTTTCCAGAAATGATTAAAAAGTTGGAAGAACCCCTTGAAATTAAAGTAAATTGATTCTTCCTACATTTCCTGCCGTTTGTAATCACAGACATTACCAGTGGAAAGCCGTGAAATGACCAGCAAACTGATAACATTTACAACTCCGGGCACTTTAGAGAGCGTTTTCACTTGAATTTGCTTTCAAATATTAGGAATTCTTGTTTATACAGCTCAAAATTTGTGTAGAAAGCCTGTAAGTGAGGACTGTACTGCTTATGTTTACAATTGAGGCCGCATTACTCTGGCGACTTTTGTATGACTCTGTTAAAATCCTGACGGTTCCAGTACATATTTGTAAGAAAACTCTCTAGTTGTGGTAAAACTCTTAAAATACGCAATTAGAGTTTCCAGAAATGATTAAAAAGTTGGAAGAACCCCTTGAAATTAAAGTAAATTGATTCTTCCTACATTTCCTGCCGTTTGTAATCACAGACATTACCAGTGGAAAGCCGTGAAATGACCAGCAAACTGATAATATTTACAACTCCGGGCACTTTAGGGAGCGTTTTCACTTGAATTTGCTTTCAAATATTAGGAATTCTTGTTTATACAGCTCAAAATTTGTGTAGAAAGCCTGTAAGTGAGGACTGTACTGCTTATGTTTACAATTGAGGCCGCATTACTCTGGCGACTTTTGTATGACTCTGTTAAAACCCTGACGGTTCCAGTACATATTTGTAAGAAAACTATCTAGTTGTGGTAAAACTCTTAAAATACGCAATTTGAGTTCCCAGAAATGATTAAAAAGTTGGAAGAACCCCTTGAAATTAAAGTAAATTGATTCTTCCTACATTTCCTGCCGTTTGTAATCACAGACATTACCAGTGGAAAGCCGTGAAATGACCAGCAAACTGATAACATTTACAACTCCGGGCACTTTAGCGAGCGTTTTCACTTGAATTTGCTTTCAAATATTAGGAATTCTTGTTTATACAGCTCAAAATTTGTGTAGAAAGCCTGTAAGTGAGGACTGTACTGCTTATGTTTACAATTGAGGCTGCATTACTCTGGCGACTTTTGTATGACTCTGTTAAAATCCTGACGGTTCCAGTACATATTTGTAAGAAAACTCTCTAGTTGTGGTAAAACTCTAAAAATACGCAATTGGAGTTTCCAGAAATGATTAAAAAGTTGGAAGAAACCCTTGAAATTAAAGTAAATTGATTCTTCCTACATTTCCTGCCGTTTGTAATCACAGACATTACCAGTGGAAAGCCGTGAAATGACCAGCAAACTGATAATATTTACAACTCCGGGCACTTTAGGGAGCGTTTTCACTTGAATTTGCTTTCAAATATTAGGAATTCTTGTTTATACAGCTCAAAATTTGTGTAGAAAGCCTGTAAGTGAGGATTGTACTGCTTATGTTTACAATTGAGGCCGCATTACTCTGGCGACTTTTGTATGACTCTGTTAAAATCCTGACGGTTCCAGTACATATTTGTAAGAAAACTCTCTAGTTGTGGTAAAACTCTTAAAATACGCAATTAGAGTTTCCAGAAATGATTAAAAACTTGGAAGAACCCCTTGAAATTAAAGTAAATTGATTCTTCCTACATTTCCTGCCGTTTGTAATCACAGACATTACCAGTGGAAAGCCGTGAAATGACCAGCAAACTGATAACATTTACAACTCCGGGCACTTTAGAGAGCGTTTTCACTTGAATTTGCTTTCAAATATTAGGAATTCTTGTTTATACAGCTCAAAATTTGTGTAGAAAGCCTGTAAGTGAGGACTGTACTGCTTATGTTTACAATTGAGGCCGCATTACTCTGGCGACTTTTGTATGACTCTGTTAAAATCCTGACGGTTCCAGTACATATTTGTAAGAAAACTCTCTAGTTGTGGTAAAACTCTTAAAATACGCAATTAGAGTTTCCAGAAATGATTAAAAAGTTGGAAGAACCCCTTGAAATTAAAGTAAATTGATTCTTCCTACATTTCCTGCCGTTTGTAATCACAGACATTACCAGTGGAAAGCCGTGAAATGACCAGCAAACTGATAATATTTACAACTCCGGGCACTTTAGGGAGCGTTTTCACTTGAATTTGCTTTCAAATATTAGGAATTCTTGTTTATACAGCTCAAAATTTGTGTAGAAAGCCTGTAAGTGAGGACTGTACTGCTTATGTTTACAATTGAGGCCGCATTACTCTGGCGACTTTTGTATGACTCTGTTAAAACCCTGACGGTTCCAGTACATATTTGTAAGAAAACTATCTAGTTGTGGTAAAACTCTTAAAATACGCAATTTGAGTTCCCAGAAATGATTAAAAAGTTGGAAGAACCCCTTGAAATTAAAGTAAATTGATTCTTCCTACATTTCCTGCCGTTTGTAATCACAGACATTACCAGTGGAAAGCCGTGAAATGACCAGCAAACTGATAACATTTACAACTCCGGGCACTTTAGCGAGCGTTTTCACTTGAATTTGCTTTCAAATATTAGGAATTCTTGTTTATACAGCTCAAAATTTGTGTAGAAAGCCTGTAAGTGAGGACTGTACTGCTTATGTTTACAATTGAGGCTGCATTACTCTGGCGACTTTTGTATGACTCTGTTAAAATCCTGACGGTTCCAGTACATATTTGTAAGAAAACTCTCTAGTTGTGGTAAAACTCTAAAAATACGCAATTGGAGTTTCCAGAAATGAT
Organism: Myotis nattereri; assembly: GCF_964212035.1. Lineage (NCBI taxonomy): Eukaryota > Metazoa > Chordata > Mammalia > Chiroptera > Vespertilionidae > Myotis > Myotis nattereri. Next base: position 4,442 of record NW_027669547.1, on the reverse strand, counting down.
TAAAAAGTTGGAAGAAACCCTTGAAATTAAAGTAAATTGATTCTTCCTACATTTCCTGCCGTTTGTAATCACAGACATTACCAGTGGAAAGCCGTGAAATGACCAGCAAACTGATAATATTTACAACTCCGGGCACTTTAGGGAGCGTTTTCACTTGAATTTGCTTTCAAATATTAGGAATTCTTGTTTATACAGCTCAAAATTTGTGTAGAAAGCCTGTAAGTGAGGATTGTACTGCTTATGTTTACAATTGAGGCCGCATTACTCTGGCGACTTTTGTATGACTCTGTTAAAATCCTGACGGTTCCAGTACATATTTGTAAGAAAACTCTCTAGTTGTGGTAAAACTCTTAAAATACGCAATTAGAGTTTCCAGAAATGATTAAAAACTTGGAAGAACCCCTTGAAATTAAAGTAAATTGATTCTTCCTACATTTCCTGCCGTTTGTAATCACAGACATTACCAGTGGAAAGCCGTGAAATGACCAGCAAACTGATAACATTTACAACTCCGGGCACTTTAGAGAGCGTTTTCACTTGAATTTGCTTTCAAATATTAGGAATTCTTGTTTATACAGCTCAAAATTTGTGTAGAAAGCCTGTAAGTGAGGACTGTACTGCTTATGTTTACAATTGAGGCCGCATTACTCTGGCGACTTTTGTATGACTCTGTTAAAACCCTGACGGTTCCAGTACATATTTGTAAGAAAACTATCTAGTTGTGGTAAAACTCTTAAAATACGCAATTTGAGTTCCCAGAAATGATTAAAAAGTTGGAAGAACCCCTTGAAATTAAAGTAAATTGATTCTTCCTACATTTCCTGCCGTTTGTAATCACAGACATTACCAGTGGAAAGCCGTGAAATGACCAGCAAACTGATAACATTTACAACTCCGGGCACTTTAGCGAGCGTTTTCACTTGAATTTGCTTTCAAATATTAGGAATTCTTGTTTATACAGCTCAAAATTTGTGTAGAAAGCCTGTAAGTGAGGACTGTACTGCTTATGTTTACAATTGAGGCTGCATTACTCTGGCGACTTTTGTATGACTCTGTTAAAATCCTGACGGTTCCAGTACATATTTGTAAGAAAACTCTCTAGTTGTGGTAAAACTCTAAAAATACGCAATTGGAGTTTCCAGAAATGATTAAAAAGTTGGAAGAAACCCTTGAAATTAAAGTAAATTGATTCTTCCTACATTTCCTGCCGTTTGTAATCACAGACATTACCAGTGGAAAGCCGTGAAATGACCAGCAAACTGATAATATTTACAACTCCGGGCACTTTAGGGAGCGTTTTCACTTGAATTTGCTTTCAAATATTAGGAATTCTTGTTTATACAGCTCAAAATTTGTGTAGAAAGCCTGTAAGTGAGGATTGTACTGCTTATGTTTACAATTGAGGCCGCATTACTCTGGCGACTTTTGTATGACTCTGTTAAAATCCTGACGGTTCCAGTACATATTTGTAAGAAAACTCTCTAGTTGTGGTAAAACTCTTAAAATACGCAATTAGAGTTTCCAGAAATGATTAAAAACTTGGAAGAACCCCTTGAAATTAAAGTAAATTGATTCTTCCTACATTTCCTGCCGTTTGTAATCACAGACATTACCAGTGGAAAGCCGTGAAATGACCAGCAAACTGATAACATTTACAACTCCGGGCACTTTAGAGAGCGTTTTCACTTGAATTTGCTTTCAAATATTAGGAATTCTTGTTTATACAGCTCAAAATTTGTGTAGAAAGCCTGTAAGTGAGGACTGTACTGCTTATGTTTACAATTGAGGCCGCATTACTCTGGCGACTTTTGTATGACTCTGTTAAAATCCTGACGGTTCCAGTACATATTTGTAAGAAAACTCTCTAGTTGTGGTAAAACTCTTAAAATACGCAATTAGAGTTTCCAGAAATGATTAAAAAGTTGGAAGAACCCCTTGAAATTAAAGTAAATTGATTCTTCCTACATTTCCTGCCGTTTGTAATCACAGACATTACCAGTGGAAAGCCGTGAAATGACCAGCAAACTGATAATATTTACAACTCCGGGCACTTTAGGGAGCGTTTTCACTTGAATTTGCTTTCAAATATTAGGAATTCTTGTTTATACAGCTCAAAATTTGTGTAGAAAGCCTGTAAGTGAGGACTGTACTGCTTATGTTTACAATTGAGGCCGCATTACTCTGGCGACTTTTGTATGACTCTGTTAAAACCCTGACGGTTCCAGTACATATTTGTAAGAAAACTATCTAGTTGTGGTAAAACTCTTAAAATACGCAATTTGAGTTCCCAGAAATGATTAAAAAGTTGGAAGAACCCCTTGAAATTAAAGTAAATTGATTCTTCCTACATTTCCTGCCGTTTGTAATCACAGACATTACCAGTGGAAAGCCGTGAAATGACCAGCAAACTGATAACATTTACAACTCCGGGCACTTTAGCGAGCGTTTTCACTTGAATTTGCTTTCAAATATTAGGAATTCTTGTTTATACAGCTCAAAATTTGTGTAGAAAGCCTGTAAGTGAGGACTGTACTGCTTATGTTTACAATTGAGGCTGCATTACTCTGGCGACTTTTGTATGACTCTGTTAAAATCCTGACGGTTCCAGTACATATTTGTAAGAAAACTCTCTAGTTGTGGTAAAACTCTAAAAATACGCAATTGGAGTTTCCAGAAATGATTAAAAAGTTGGAAGAAACCCTTGAAATTAAAGTAAATTGATTCTTCCTACATTTCCTGCCGTTTGTAATCACAGACATTACCAGTGGAAAGCCGTGAAATGACCAGCAAACTGATAATATTTACAACTCCGGGCACTTTAGGGAGCGTTTTCACTTGAATTTGCTTTCAAATATTAGGAATTCTTGTTTATACAGCTCAAAATTTGTGTAGAAAGCCTGTAAGTGAGGATTGTACTGCTTATGTTTACAATTGAGGCCGCATTACTCTGGCGACTTTTGTATGACTCTGTTAAAATCCTGACGGTTCCAGTACATATTTGTAAGAAAACTCTCTAGTTGTGGTAAAACTCTTAAAATACGCAATTAGAGTTTCCAGAAATGATTAAAAACTTGGAAGAACCCCTTGAAATTAAAGTAAATTGATTCTTCCTACATTTCCTGCCGTTTGTAATCACAGACATTACCAGTGGAAAGCCGTGAAATGACCAGCAAACTGATAATATTTACAACTCCGGGCACTTTAGGGAGCGTTTTCACTTGAATTTGCTTTCAAATATTAGGAATTCTTGTTTATACAGCTCAAAATTTGTGTAGAAAGCCTGTAAGTGAGGACTGTACTGCTTATGTTTACAATTGAGGCCGCATTACTCTGGCGACTTTTGTATGACTCTGTTAAAATCCTGACGGTTCCAGTACATATTTGTAAGAAAACTCTCTAGTTGTGGTAAAACTCTTAAAATACGCAATTGGAGTTTCCAGAAATGATTAAAAAGTTGGAAGAAACCCTTGAAATTAAAGTAAATTGATTCTTCCTACATTTCCTGCCGTTTGTAATCACAGACATTACCAGTGGAAAGCCGTGAAATGACCAGCAAACTGATAACATTTACAACTCCGGGCACTTTAGAGAGCGTTTTCACTTGAATTTGCTTTCAAATATTAGGAATTCTTGTTTATACAGCTCAAAATTTGTGTAGAAAGCCTGTAAGTGAGGACTGTACTGCTTATGTTTACAATTGAGGCCGCATTACTCTGGCGACTTTTGTATGACTCTGTTAAAATCCTGACGGTTCCAGTACATATTTGTAAGAAAACTCTCTAGTTGTGGTAAAACTCTTAAAATACGCAATTAGAGTTTCCAGAAATGATTAAAAAGTTGGAAGAAACCCTTGAAATTAAAGTAAATTGATTCTTCCTACATTTCCTGCCGTTTGTAATCACAGACATTACCAGTGGAAAGCCGTGAAATGACCAGCAAACTGATAATATTTACAACTCCGGGCACTTTAGGGAGCGTTTCACTTGAATTTGCTTTCAAATATTAGGAATTCTTGTTTATACAGCTCAAAATTTGTGTAGAAAGCCTGTAAGTGAGGACTGTACTGCTTATGTTTACAATTGAGGCCGCATTACTCTGGCGACTTTTGTATGACTCTGTTAAAACCCTGACGGTTCCAGTACATATTTGTAAGAAAACTATCTAGTTGTGGTAAAACTCTTAAAATACGCAATTTGAGTTCCCAGAAATGATTAAAAAGTTGGAAGAACCCCTTGAAATTAAAGTAAATTGATTCTTCCTACATTTCCTGCCGTTTGTAATCACAGACATTACCAGTGGAAAGCCGTGAAATGACCAGCAAACTGATAATATTTACAACTCCGGGCACTTAGGGAGCGTTTTCACTTGAATTTGCTTTCAAATATTAGGAATTCTTGTTATTACAGCTCAAAATTTGTGTAGAAAGCCTGTAAGTGAGGATT